>NC_087397.1:15080000-15147500 GCF_031307605.1 Tribolium castaneum
TTTTTTGTTTTTTGCTTATATCTCGAAAACAGTTACTTCTATCAATTTTTAACTTTTCACCAAAATTAAAGGTGATAAAATTTCCTAAAAAATAGTTATTTGCATTTTTCATGTAGAACTAACCATAAGCGAGATATAAGTTTGAAAATAATTAATTATTAAAAAAAAATGTGTTTTAACAGAAAATGTCTTGTGATTTAAAATACACTTAATTTATTGGGTCCAATACTTAATTAGAAGAAAAAGGAGGTAACAGTAAATGCTGCATTTTCGTCTTCGTCTCAAACATTGAAAATTGAATTACATTTTTGTTCAGTAACAGTTACAGTTTTCTTATTGATTTTTTGCTTATATCTCGAAAACAGTTACTCCTATCAAATTATATCATTTTTCCAAAATTAAAGCTGATAAAATTTCCAACAAAATAGTTATTTACATTTTTCTTGTAGGACTAAGCATAAACGAGTTATAGAGTTGGATATAAATAATATTTAACAATAATTTGCTTTAAAATAAAATGTTTGAAAAACCGGAATTAAACTAAATTAATTGTGTCTAACACTTTAGTAGAGGAAAAAGAAGAAGACATAAAAGTCACTAAATGTTTCAGAGTCGTCTTTAGTCGTCATATTAATAACAATAACATTAATAATAATAATACTAATAGTACTAAATTTGCTTATATGCAAACGCTTAATTATGGTAACAGTTTTTTGGTTTCTTGCTTATATCTCGAAAACAGTTACTCCTATAAATTTTTATCTCTTTTTCAAAATTAAAGCTGATAAAATTTCCTACAAAATAGTTATTTGCATTTTTTTGTAGGACCAACCATAAGCGAGTTATAGAGTTGGATATAAATAATCTTTAACAAAAATTTGCTTTAAAATAAAATGTTTGAAAAACCGATATTAAACCAAATTAATTGGATCTAACACTTTAGTAGAGGAAAAAGGAGAAGACATAAAAGTCACCAAAGTCTTCAGAGTTGTTTCTAGTACTAAATTTGCTTATCTGCAAGCGCTTAATTAAGGTAACAGTTTTTTGGTTTCTTGCTTATATCTCGAAAACAGTTACTCCTATCAATTTTTATCTTTTTACTAAAATTAAAGCTGATAAAATTTCCTACAAAATAGTTATTTGCATTTTTTTGTAGGACCAACCATAAGCGAGTTATAAAGATGGATATAAATAATATTTAACAAAAATTTGCTTTAAAATAAAATGTTTGAAATACTGAAATTAAACTAAATTAATTGTGTCTAACACTTTAGTAGAGGAAAAAGGAGAAGACATAAAAGTCACTAAAGGTTGCAGAGTCGTCTTTAATCGTCATACTAATAACAATAACATTAATAATAATAATACTAATAGTACTAAATTTGCTTGTATGCAAACGCTTAATTAAGGTGACAGTTTTTTGGTTTCTTGCTTATATCTCGAAAACAGTTACTCCTATCAAATTTTATCTTTTTACTAAAATTAAAGCTGAAAAAATTTCCTACAAAATAGTTATTTGCATTTTTCATGTAGGACTAACCATAAGCGAGATATAAGTTTGAAAATAATCAATATTTAAAAAAAAGTGCTTTAACAAAAAATGCCTTGTGGTTTAAAATACACTTAATTTATTGGGTCCAATACTTTATTAAAAGAAAAAGGAGGGGACTTAAAAGTTACTGAAGTCTTCAGAGTCGTTTTTAAATGCTGCATTTTCGTCTACGTCTCAAACATTGAAAACTGAATTACATTTTTGTTCAGTAACTGTTACAGTTTTCACTTTGGTTTTTTGCTTATATCTCGAAAACAGTTACTCTTATAAATTTTTATCTTTCCTTCAAAATTAAAGCTGATAAAATTTCCTACAAAATAGTTTTTAGCATTTTTTTTGTAGGACCAACCATAAGCGAGTTATAGAGTTGGATATAAATAATCTTTAACAAAAATTTGCTTTAAAATAAAATGTTTGAAAAACCGAAATTAAACTAAATTAATTGGGTCTAACACTTTAGTAGAGGAAAGAGGAGGAGACGTAACAGTCACCAAAGTCTTCAGAGTCGTTTTTAATCGTCATATTAATAACAATAACATTAATAATAATAATACTAATAGTACTAAATTTGCTTATATGCAAGCGCTTTATTAAGGTAACAGTTTTTTGGCTTCTTGCTTATATCTCGAAAACAGTTACTCCTATCAATTTTTATCTCTTTTTCAAAATTAAAGCTGATAAAATTTCCTACAAAATAGTTATTTGCATTTTTTTGTAGGACCAACCATAAGCGAGTTATAGAGTTGGATATAAATAATCTTTAACAAAAATTTACTTTAAAATAAAATGTTTGAAAAACCGATATTAAACCAAATTAATTGGGTCTAACACTTTAGTAGAGGAAAAAGGAGAAGACATAAGTCACCAAAGTCTTCAGAGTGGTTTTTAGTTCTAAATTTGCTTATATGCAAGCGCTTAATTAAGGTTACAGTTTTTTGGTTTCTTGCTTATATCTCGAAAACAGTTACTCCTATTAATTTTTATCTTTTTACTAAAATTAAAGCTGATAAAATTTCCTACAAAATAGTAATTTGCATTTTTTATGTAGGACTAACCATAAGCGAGATGTAAGTTTGAAAATAATTAATATTTAAAAAAAAAGTGCTTTAACAGAAAATGTCTTGTGATTTAAAATACACTTAATTTAATGGGTCCATACTTTATTAGAAGAAAAAGGAGGTGACATAAAAGTCACTGAAGTCTTCAGAGTCGATTTTAAATGCTGCATTTTCGTCTTTGTCTTAAACATTGAAAACTGAATTACATTTTTGTTCAGTAACAGTTACAGTTTTCTTATTGGTTTTTTGCTTATATCTCGAAAACAGTTACTCCTATCAATTTTTATCTCTTTTTCAAAATTAAAGCTGATAAAATTTTCTACAAAATAGTTATTTGCATTTTTCTTGTAGGACCAACCATAAGCGAGTTATAGAGTTGGATATAAATAATCTTTAACAAAAATTTGCTTTAAAATAAAATGTTTGAAAAACCGAAATTAAACTAAATTAATTGAGTCTAACACTTTAGTAGAGGAAAAAGGAGAAGACATAAAAGTCACTAAATGTTTCAGAGTCGTCTTTAGTCGTCATATTAATAACAATAACATTAATAATAATAATACTAATAGTACTAAATTTGCTTACATGCAAACGCTTAATTAAGGTAACAGTTTTTTGGTTTCTTGCTTATATCTCGAAAACAGTTACTTATATCAATTTTTATCTTTTCACTAAAATTAAAGCTGATAAAATTTCCTACAAAATAGTTATTTGCATTTTTCATGTAAGACTTACCATAAGCGAGATATAAGTTTAAAAATTATTAATATTTAAATAAAAGTGCTTTAACAGAAAATGTCTTGTGATTTAAAACACACTTAATTTATTGGGTCCAATACTTTATTAGAAGAAAAAGGAGGTGACATAAAAGTCGCTGAAGTCTTCAGAGTCGTTTTTAAATGCTGCATTTTTGCCTTCGTCTCAAACATTGAAAACTGAATTACATTTTTGTTCAGTAACTGTAACAGTTTTCACTTTGGTTTTTTGCTTATATCTCGAAAACAATTACTTCTATCAATTTTTATCTTTCTTTCAAAATTAAAGCTGATAAAATTTCCTACAAAATAGTTATTTGCATTTCTTTTGTAAGACCAACCATAAGCGAGTTATAGAGTTGGATATAAATAATCTTTAACAAAAATTAGCTTTAAAATAAAATGTTTGAAAAACCGAAATTAAACTAAATTAATTGAGTCTAACACTTTAGTATAGGAAAAAGGAGAAGGCATAAAAGTCACCAAAGTCTTCAGAGTCGTTTTTAGTCGTCATATTAATAACAATAACATTAATAATAATAATACTAATAGTACTAAATTTGCTTATATGCAAGCGCTTAATTAAGGTAACAGTTTTTTTGTTTCTTGCTTATATCTCGAAAACAGTTCCTCCTATCAATTTTTATCTTTTTACCAAAATTAAAGCTAATAAAATTTCCTACAAAATAGTTATTTGTATTTTTCATGTAGGACTAGCCATAAGCGAGATATAAGTTTGAAAATAATTAATATTTAAAAAAAAAGTGCTTTAACAGAAAATGTCTTGTGATTTAAAATACACTTAATTTATTGGGTCCAATACTTTATTAGAAGAAAAGGAGGTGACATAAAAGTCACTGAAGTCTTTAGAGTCGTTTTTATATGCTGCATTTTTGTCATCGTCTCAAACATTGAAAACTGAATTACATTTTTGTTCAGTAACAGTTACAGTTTTCTTATTGGTTTTTTGCTTATATCTCGAAAACAGTTACTCCTATCAATTTTTATCTTTCTTTTAAAACTCAAGCTAATAAAATTTTCTACACAATAGTTATTTGCATTTTTCATGTAGGACTAGCCATAAGCTAGATATAAGTTTGAAAATAATTAATATTTAAAACAAAAGTGCTTTAACAGAAAGTGCCTTGTGATTTAAAATACACTTAATTTATTGGGTCCAATACTTTATTAGAAGAAAAAGGAGGTGACATAAAAGTCACTGAAGTCTTCAGAGTCGTTTTTAAATGCTGCATTTATGTCATCGTCTCAAACATTGAAAACTGAATTACATTTTTGTTCAGTAACAGTTACAGTTTTCTTCTTGGTTTTTTGCTTATATCTCGAAAACAGTTACACCTATCAAATTTTATCTTTCTTTCAAAATTAAAGCTGATAAAATTTCCTACAAAATAGTTATTTGCATTGTTTTGTAGGACCAACCATAAGCGAGTTATAGAGTTGAATATAAATAATCTTTAACAAAAATTTTCTTAAAATAAAATGTTTGAAAAACCGATATTAAACTAAATTAATTGGGTCTAACACTTTAGTAGAGGAAAAAGGAGAAGACATAAAAGTCACCAAAGTCTTCAGAGTTGTTTTTAGTACTAAATTTGCTTATATGCAAGCGCTTAATTAAGGTAATAGTTTTTTGGTTTCTTGCTTATATCTCGAAAACAGTTACTCCCATCAATTTTTATCTTTTTACTAAAATTAAAGCTGAAAAAATTTCTTACAAAATAGTTATTTGCATTTTTCATGTAGGACTAGCCATAAGCGAGATATAAGTTTGAAAATAATTAATATTTAAAAAAAAAGTGCTTTAACAGAAAATGTCTTGTGATTTAAAATACACTTAATTTATTGGGTCCAATACTTTATTAGAAGAAATAGGAAGTGACATAAAAGTCACTAAAGTCTTCAGAGTCGTTTTTAAATGCTGCATTTTCGTTTTCGTCTCAAACATTGAAAACTAAATTACATTTTTGTTCGGTAACAGTTACAGTTTTCTTATTGGTTTTTTGCTTATATCTCGAAAACAGTTACTCCTATCAATTTTTATCTTTCTTTCAAAATTCAAGCTGATAAAATTTCCTACAAAATAGTTATCTGCATTTTTCTTGTAGGACCAACCATAAGCGAGTTATAGAGTTGAATATAAATAATATTTAACAAAAATTTGCTTTAAAATAAAATGTTTGAAAAACTGGAATTAAACTAACTTAATTGTGTCGAACACTTCAGTAGAGGAAAAAGAAAAAGACATAGAAGTCACTAAAGGTTTCAGAGTCGTCTTTAGTCGTCATATTAATAACAATAACATTAATAATAATAATAGTAATAGTACTAAATTTGCTTATATGCAAACGCTTAATTAAGGTAACAGTTTTTTGGTTTCTTGCTTATATCTCGAAAACAGTTACTCCTATCAATTTTTATCTTTTTACTAAAATTAAAGCTGAAAAAATTTCTTACAAAATAGTTATTTGCATTTTTCATGTAGGACTAGCCATAAGCGAGATATAAGTTTGAAAATAATTAATATTTAAAAAAAAAGTGCTTTAACAGAAAATGTCTTGTGATTTAAAATACACTTAATTTATTGGGTCCAATACTTTATTAGAAAAAAATGGAAGTGACATAAAAGTCACTAAAGTCTTCAGAGTCGTTTTTAAATGCTGCATTTTCGTTTTCGTCTCAAACATTGAAAACTAAATTACATTTTTGTTCAGTAACAGTTACAGTTTTCTTATTGGTTTTTTGCTTATATCTCGAAAACAGTTACTCCTATCAATTTTTATCTTTCTTTCAAAATTCAAGTTGATAAAATTTCCTACAAAATAGTTATTTGCATTTTTCTTGTAGGACCAACCATAAGCGAGTTATAGAGTTGAATATAAATAATATTTAACAAAAATTTGCTTTAAAATAAAATGTTTGAAAAACTGGAATTAAACTAACTTAATTGTGTCGAACACTTCAGTAGAGGAAAAAGAAAAACACATAGAAATCACTAAAGGTTTCAGAGTCGTCTTTAGTCGTCATATTAATAACAATAACATTAATAATAATAATAGTAATAGTACTAAATTTGCTTGTATGCAAACGCTTAATTAAGGTAACAGTTTTTTGGTTTCTTGCTTATATCTCGAAAACAGTTACTCCTATCAATTTTTATCTTTTTACTAAAATTAAAGCTGATAAAATTTCCTACAAAATAGTTATTTGCATTTTTCATGTAGGACTAACCATAAGCGAGATATAAATTTGAAAATAATCAATATTTAAAAAAAAAGTGCTTTAACAGAAAATGTCTTGTGATTAAAATACACTTAATTTAATGGGTCCAATACTTTATTAGAAGAAAAAGGAGGTGACATAAAAGTCACCAAAATCTTGAGAGTGGTTTTTAGTCGTCATATATATATGCAAGCGCTTAATTAAGGTAACAGTTTCTTGCTTATATCTCGAAAACAGTTACTCCTATCAATTTTTATCTTTTTTTTCAAAATTAAAGCTGATAAAATTTCCTACAAAATAGTTATTTGCATTTTTCTTGTAGGACCAACCATAAGCGAGTTATGGAGTTGGATATAAATAATCTTTAACAAAAATTTGCTTTAAAATAAAATGTTTGAAAAACCGAAATTAAACTAAATTAATTAAGACTAACACTTTAGTGGAGGAAAAAGGAGAAGACATAAAAGTCACCAAAGTTTTGAGAGTCGTTCATAGTCGTCATATTAATAATAATAACATTAATAATAATAATACTAATAGTACTAAATTTGCTTATATGCAAGCGCTTAATTAAGGTAACAGTTTCTTGCTTATATCTCGAAAACAGTTACCCCTATCAATTTTTATCTTTTTACTAAAATTAAAGCTGATAAAATTTCCTACAAAATAGTTATTTGCATTTTTCATGTAGGACTAACCATAAGCGAGATATAACTTTAAAAATTATTAATATTAAAAAAAAGTGCTTTAACAGAAAATGCCTTGTGATTTAAAATACACTTAATTTATTGGGTCCAATACTTTATTAGAAGAAAAAGGGGGTGACATAAAAGTCGCTGAAGTCTTCAGAGTCGTTTTTAAATGCTGCATTTTCGTCTTCGTCTCAAACATTGAAAACTGAATTACATTTTTGTTTAGTAACTGTAACAGTTTTCACTTTGGTTTTTTGCTTATATCTCAAAAACAATTACTCCTATCAATTTTTATTTTTCTTTCAAAATTAAAGCTGATAAAATTTCCTACAAATTAGTTATTTGCATTTTTCTTGTAGGACCAACCATAAGCGAGTTATAGAGTTGGATATAAATAATCTTAAACAAAAATTTGCTTTAAAAAAAATGTTTGAAAAACTGAAATTAAACTAAATTAATTGTGTCTAACACTTTAGTAGAGGAAAAAGAGAAGACATAAAAGTCACCAAAGTCTTCAGAGTTGTTTTTAGTACTAAATTTGCATATATGCAAGCGCTTAATTAAGGTAACAGTTTTTTGGTTTCTTGCTTATATCTCGAAAACAATTACACCTATCAATTTTTATCTTTTTACTAAAATTTTTACTAAAATTAAAGTGACAGTAAATGCTGCATTTTCGTCTTCGTCTCAAACGTTAAAAACTGAATTACATTTAAGACTTTAGTGACATTTATGTCTCCTCCTTTTTCCTCTACTAAAGTGTTAGACACAATTAATTTAGTTTAATTTCAGTTTTTCAAACATTTTATTTTAAAGCAAATTTTTGTTAAATATTAAAAACTATAAAATGGCTTAGATTGCCTATAAACAGATGACACATTATCTTTTGCATAGAAATGAGAAAACGCTCATATAACACAAAATAAGCTTCATTTTTGCTTAGAAAACTAAGCTTACTTTTATTACTACTATTATTATTATTTTTATTATTATTATTACTATTACTATTAATTTTATTATTATTATTATTACTATTATTATTATTATTATTATTATTATTATAATTATTAATATTATTATTATTAAAAACCGATTTTAACTTTTGTATAGTAAATGTTTTTATACCAGTTTTAAAATGAGTTATTAATTTTAGACAATTTCTTGCCTAAAAACACAGATCACAGATGATCTCCTGCATAGAAATGAGAAAACGCTCAGATAACACAAAATAAGCTTCATTTTTGCTTAGAAAAACTAAGCTTTAATTTAGAAAGAAATTCATTATTATAAGTATTATCATTATTATTATTATTATTATTAACTTTTGTATAGTAAATGTTTTTATACCAGTTTTAAAATGAGTTATTAATTTTATTCAATTTCTTGCCTAAAAACACAGATCACAGATGATCTCTTGCATAGAAATGAGAAAACGCTCATATAACACAAAATAAGCTTCATTTTTGCTTAGAAAACTAAGCTTACTTTTATTACTATTATTATTATTTTTATTATTATTATTGTTATTATTATTATTATTATTATTATTATTATTGTTATTATTATTAATATTATTATTATTATTATTATTATTATTATAATTGGTATTATTAAAAACCGATTATAACTTTTGTATAGTATTGTTTTTATACCAGTTTTAAAACGAGTGATAAATTTTAGACAATTTCTTGCCTAAAAACTATAAAATGGCTTAGATTGCCTAAAAACACAGATCACACATTATCTTTTGCATAGAAATGAGAAAACGCTCATATAACACAAAATAAGCTTCATTTTTGCTTATAAAACTAAGCTTACTTTATTACTACTATTATTATTATTATTATTATTATTATTATTATTACTATTATTTTTATTATTATTATTACTACTATTATTATTATTATTATTATTATTATTATTATTATTATTATTATTATTATTATTATTATTATTATTAATATTATTATTTTTAAAAACCAATTTTAACTTTTGTATAGTAAATGTTTTTATACCAGTTTTAAAATGAGTTATTAATTTTAGACAATTTCTTGCCTAAAAACACAGATCACAGATGATCTCCTGCATAGAAATGAGAAAACGCTCAGATAACACAAAATAAGCTTCATTTTTGCTTAGAAAAACTAAGCTTTAATTTAGAAAGAAATTCATTATTATAAGTATTATCATTATTATTATTATTATTATTAACTTTTGTATAGTAAATGTTTTTATACCAGTTTTAAAATGAGTTATTAATTTTATTCAATTTCTTGACTAAAAACACAGATCACAGATGATCTCTTGCATAGAAATGAGAAAACACTCATATAACACACAAAATAAGCTTCATTTTTGCTTAGAAAACAAAGCTTATTTTTATTACTATTATTAATTTTTTAATATTATTATTATTATTATTATTATTATTATTATTATTATTATTATTATTATTGTTATTATTATTATTATTATTAAAAAATTATATTAAACAGACAAAATACGTCGTATTCTGACACAAAAAAACGAATTACGTTATAGACTTGCCGAGAACGGCGTATCTCGGACTCTTATAGGACTCTTATAGGGTCAAAAAGTATCAGTTTGGATTAAAACAAATTATTTTTGTTGACTCTCAGTCAACAGTTGTTCATCAGTTCAAACAAAAACGGCTTATTTTAGACGATCTTTTGCTTTGAACAAGAAAACTTACATCGAACAGACTAAAAACGTATTAATCTGGCATAAAAGAGCAATTTATGTATCACTTTGGATAAAGGCAGCTAATCCTATTCGTTTCATTGCTTAAAATAGACAAAATTGTTAATAAATCTAACAAAAACGCTGTATTCTAGCACAAAATACTAATTACATTATAGTTTTGACGAGAATAGCTTGTTTGGAATGATTCTATGCTTCCAAACGAGTAAATTTTTATTAAACAGATGCCAAACATCATGTTTTGTCCTATAAAGACATTTTATATTGCAGTTTGTAGTAAAACAAAATATTTTCGTTGATTCTTTGTTAGAAGCAGCAAACCTAGCATTAAAGAATCTGAAAACTTTGTATTCGGACACAAACCACCGAATTTTGTATCAGTTTAGACAAAAACGGTTGATTTTCGACAATATTTTGCTTTGAACAAGAAAACTTATATCAAACTGACTAAAAACGTCTTATTTTAGCACAAAACAAAAGATCTGCGTTATAGTCTTAACGAGAGTTGTTAATTTCAAACGGTTCTATGCTTTGAAACGAGTAAACTTTCACTGAACAGAGGAAAAACATCTTATTTCGCCTTTTAAAAACGATTCATGCCACAGTTAGGATAAAAACCAATTATTTTCGTTAATTCATTGCTACAAACAAGAAACCTTACATCAAAGTAACTGAAAACCCCTTATTCAGGCACAGAAATTCGAATTACGTTTCAGTCTGGGCAAAAACTGCTTACTTTAGACGATCCTTTGTTTTGAATACAAAAACTTACAATAAAAAGATTAAAAACGTCTTATTCTGGCTGAAAACTGCAAATTATATATTACTCTAGATAAAAGCAATTTATCCTGATTACTCCTTTACTTAGAATAGAGTAAACTTGTATAAAACTTAATGAAAACTTTAAATTTCGTCTCATGAAATAATTTACGTTATAGTTTTGACCAGCACTGTTTATTTCAAACGATTTTATGATTCGAAACTAATGAACTTTTATGGGGCGGATGCAAAACCACATATTACCATATATAACGTTGTTTTAAAGCAAATTATTACCTTTTGCAACAAAAAATTTCACGTCAAAGAAACTGAAAACTTCGTATCCATGCACAAATATCGAATTACGTATCAGTTTAGGCAAATACAACTTATTTTAAACGATTCCTTGCTATAAACAAGAAAAATTTTATCAAACATATTGAAATCGTCTTATTCTCGAAAATAAGAGGAAATTATGTATCAGTTTTAACAAAAGCGGATTACACTGTTTGATTCTATGCTTAGAGTAGAGTAAACTACTATAAAACGTAATGAAAACTCTATATTCAAGCTCAAAAAACAAATTACGTTATAGTTTTGACAAAAAAAAATTATTTCGGACGATTACATACTTCGAAGTAAGCAAACTTTAATTGAACAAGTGCAAAAGCTAATACTTTGCTTTAAAATAACGATTTATGTGGTAATATAGTATTTTGCATCTGTCCTATAAAAGTTTACTCGTTTCTGTGCCTGAATAAGGGGTTTTCAGTTACTTTGATGTAAGGTTTCTTGTTTGTAACAATGAATTAACGAAAATAATTGGCTTTTATCCTAACTGTGGCATGAATCGTTTTTAAAAGGCGAAATAAGATGTTTTTTCTCTGTTCAGTGAAAGTTTACTCGTTTCAAAGCATAGAACCGTTTGAAATTAACAGCTCTCGTTAAGACTATAACGCAAATCTTTTGTTTTGTGCTAAAATAAGACGTTTTTAGTCAGTTTGATATAAGTTTTCTTGTTCAAAGCAAAATATTGTCGAAAATCAACCGTTTTTGTCTAAACTGATACAAAATTCGGTGGTTTGTGTCCGAATACAAAGTTTTCAGATTCTTTAATGTTAGGTTTGCTGCTTCTAACAAAGAATCAACGAAAATATTTTGTTTTAATACAAACTGCAATATAAAATGTCTTTATAGGACAAAACATGATGATTGGCATCTGTTTAATAAAAATTTACTCGTTTGGAAGCATAGAATCATTCCAAATAAGCTATTCTCGTCGAAACTATAATGTAATTAGTATTTTGTGCTAGAATACAGCGTTTTTGTTAGATTTATTAACAATTTTGTATATTTTAAGCAATGAAACAAATAGGATTAGCTGCCTTTATCCAAAGTGATAAATAAATAGCTCTTTTATGCCAGATTAATACGTTTTTAGTGTGTTCGATGTAAGCAAAAGATCGTCTAAAATAAGCCGTTTTTGTTTGAACTGATGAACAATTCAGACTGAGAGTTAACAAAAATAATTTGTTTTAATCCAAACTGATACTTTTTGACCCTATAAGAGTCCTATAAGAGTCTGAGATACGCCGCTCTCGTCAAGTCTATAACGTAATTCGTTTTTTTGTGTCAGAATACGTTTTCTGTCTGTTTAATATAATTTTTTAATAATAATAATAATAATAATAATAATAATATTAATAATAATAATAATAATAATAATAATAATAATAATAATAATAATAATAAAAATAATAATAGTAATAAAAGTAAGCTTAGTTTTCTAAGCAAAAATGAAGCTTATTTTGTGTGTTATATGAGCGTTTTCTAATTTCTATGCAAAAAATCATCTGTGATCTGTTTTTAGACAAGAAATTTTCTAAAATTAATAACTCATTTTAAAACTGGTATAAAAACATTTACTATACAAAAGTTATAATCGGTTTTTAATAATAATAATATTAATAATAATAATAATAATAATAATAATAATAATAATAGTAATAATAATAATAAAAATAATAGTAATTATAATAATAATAATAAAAAAAATAATAATAGTAGTAATAAAAGCAAGCTTAGTTTTCTAAGCAAAAATGAAGCTTATTTTGTGTTATATGAGCGTTTTCTCATTTCTATGCAAGAGATCATCTGTGATCTGTGTTTTTAGGCAAGAAATTGTCTAAAATTAATAACTCATTTTAAAACTGGTATAAAAACATTTACTATACAAAAGTTAACAATAATAATAATAATAATAATAATAATAATAATAATAATAATAATAATAATTTTAATAATAATAATAATAATAATAATAATAGTAATAATAATAATAATATTAACAATAATAATAATAGTAATAATAATAATATTAATAGTAATAAAAGTAATAATAATAATAATACTTTTAATAAGGAAAAATGGAGCTTATTTTGTGTTACATGAGCGTTTTCTCATTTCTATGCAAAAGATCATGTGTGATCTGTGTTTTTAGGCAATCTAAGCCATTTTGTAGTTTTTAATATTTAACAAAAATTTGCTTTAAAATAAAATGTTTGAAAAACTAAAATTGAACTAAATTAATTGTGTCTAACACTTTAGTAGAGGAAAAAGGAGGAGACATAAAAGTCACTAAAGTCTTAGAGTTGTCTTTAGTCGTCATATTAATAACAATAACATTTATAATAACAATACTAGTAGTACTAAATTTGCTTATATGCAAGCGCTTAATTAAGGTAACAGTTTTTTTGTTTTTTGCTTATATCTCGAAAACAGTTACTCCTATCAATTTTTACCATTTCACCAAAATTAAAGGTGATAAAATTTCCTACAAAATAGTTATTTGCATTTTTCATGTAGAACTAACCATAAGCGAGATATAAGTTTGAAAATAATTTATAATTAAAAATGAGTTTTAACAGAAAATGTCTTGTGATTTAAAATACACTTAATTTATTGGGTCCAATACTTAATTAGAAGAAAAAGGAGGTGACATATAAGTCACTGAAGTCTTCAGAGTCGATTTTAAATGCTGCATTTTCGTCTTCGTCTCAAACATTGAAAACTGTATTACATTTTTGTTCAGTAACAGTTACAGTTTTCGTATTGGTTTTTTGCTTATATCTAGAAAACAGTTACTCCTATCAATTTTTATCTTTTTTTCAAAATTAAAGCTGATAAAATTTCCTACAAAATAGTTATTTGCATTTTTCTTGTAGGACCAACCATAAGCGAGTTATAGAGTTGGATGTAAATAATATTTAACAAAAATTTGCTTTAAAATAAAATGTTTGAAAAACTAAAATTAAACTAAATTAATTGTGTCTAACACGTTAGTAGAGGAAAAAGGAGAAGACATAAAAGTCACTAAAGGTTTCAGAGTCGTCTTTAGTCGTCATATTAATAACAATAACATTAATAATAATAATACTAATAGTACTAAATTTGCTTACATGCAAACGCTTAATTAAGGTAACAGTTTCTTGGTTTCTTGCTTATATCTCGAAAACAGTTACTTATATCAATTTTTATCTTTTTACTAATATTAAAGCTGATAAAATTTCCTACAAAATAGTTATTTGCATTTTTCATGTAAGACTAACCATAAGCGAGATATAAGTTTAAAAATTATTAATATTTAAAAAAAAAGTGCTTTAACAGAAAATGTCTTGTGATTAAAATACACTTAATTTATTGGGTCCAATACTTTATTAGAAGAAAAAGGAGGTGACATAAAAGTCGCTGAAGTCTTCAGAGTCGTTTTTAAATGCTGCATTTTCGTCTTTGTCTCAAACATTGAAAACTGAATTACATTTTTGTTTAGTAACTGTAACAGTTTTCACTTTGGTTATTTGCTTATATCTCAAAAACAATTACTCCTATCAATTTTTATCTTTTTTCAAAATTAAAGCTGATAAAATTTCCTACAAAATAGTTAAATGCATTTTTTTTGTAGGACCAACCATAAGCGAGTTATAGAGTTGGATATAAATAATCTTTAACAAAAATTTGCTTTAAAATAAAATGTTTGAAAAACCAAAATTAAACTAAATTAATTGGGTCTAACACTTTAGTAGAGAAAAAAGGAGGAGACATAAAAGTCACCAAAGTCTTCAGAGTCGTTTTTAGTCGTCATATTAATAACAATAACATTAATAATAATAATACTAATAGTACTAAATTTGCTTTCATGCAAACGCTTAATTAAGGTAACAGTTTTTTGGTTTCTTGCTTATATCTCGAAAACAGTTACTCCTAACAATTTTTATCTTTTTGCTAAAATTAAAGCTGATAAAATTTCCTACAAAATAGTTATTTGCATTTTTCATGTAGGACTAACCATAAGCGAGATATAAGTTTGAAAATAATTAATATTTAAAAAAAAGGGCTTTAAGAGAAAATGCTTGTGATTTAAAATACACTTAATTTATTGGGTCCAATACTTTATTAGAAGAAAAAGGAGGTGACACAAAAAGTCACTGAAGTCTTCAAAGTCGTTTTTAAATGCTGCATTTTCGTCTTCGTCTCAAACATTAAAAACTGAATTACATTTTTTTCAGTAACAGTCACAGTTTTCTTATTGGTTTTTTGCTTATATCTCGAAAACAGTTACTCCTATCAATTTTTATTTTTCTTTTAAAATTAAAGCTGATACAATTTCCTACAAAATAGTTATTTGCATTTTTCTTGTAGGACCAACCATAAGCGAGTTATAGAGTTGGATATAAATAATATTTAACAAAAATTTGCTTTAAAATAAAATGTTTGAAAAACTAAAATTAAACTAATTTAATTGTGTCTAACACTTTAGTAGAGGAAAAAAGAAAAGACATAAAAGTCACGAAAGGTTTCAGAGTTGTCTTTAGTCGTAATATTAATAACAATATGAAGTGTATTTGAAAAACTACCTGCTCTGTTTGGGTCCTTGAGAGACCAGAACTTTCCCTCAGGTTCTCCAACCCTCGAGAGAAGTGGTACGAACGTCGTCGCATATAGACGTACCTACTCCGGGCAGTGCGATAAGTTTCTCCTCAAATTGTTCACTTTTTTTATTTATTCATTAAACTATTAAAAGCACCTATGTGTCTTATTGGATAAGCACCCGCCACCACAAATAACATTAATAATAATAATACTAATTGTACTAAATTTGCTTATATGCAAGCGCTTAATTAAAGTAACAGTTTTTAGGTTTCTTGCTTATATCTTGAAAACAGTTACTCCTATCAATTTTTATCTTTTTACTAACCGAAATTAAACTAAATTAATTGGGTCTAACACTTTAGTATAGGAAAAAGGAGGAGACATAAAAGTATCCAAAGTTTTCAGAGTCGATTTTAGTCGTCATATTAATAACAATAACATTAATAATAATAATACTAATAGTACTAAATTTCCTTATATGCAAACGCATAATTAAGGTAACAGTTTTTTGGTTTCTTGCTTATATCTCGAAAACAGTTACTCCTATCAGTTTTTATCTTTTTACTATAATTAAAGTTAATAAAATTTCCTACAAAATAGTTATTTGCATTTTTCATGTAGGACTAACCATAAGCGAGATAAATGATTGAAAATAATTAATATTTAAAAAAAGTGCTCTAACAAAAAATGTCTTGTGATTTAAAATACACTTAATTTATTGGGTCCAATACTTTAATAGAAGAAAAAGGAGGTGACATAAAAGTCACTGAAGTCTTCAGAGTCGTTTTTAAATGCTGCATTTTCGTCTTCGTCTCAAACATTGAAAACTGAATTACATTTTTGTTCAGGAACTGTTACAGTTTTCTTATTGGTTTTTTGCTTATATCTCGAAAACACTTACTCCTATCAAATTTTATCTTTCTTCCAAAATTAAAGCTGATAAAATTTCCAACAATTAAGTTATTTACATTTTTCTTGCAGGACCAAGCATAAACGAGTTATAGAGTTGGATATAAATAATATTTATCAAAAATTTGCTTTAAAATAAAATGCTTGAAAAACCGGAATTAAACTAAATTAATTGTGTCTAACACTTTAGTAGAGAAAAAAGGAGGAGACATAAAAGTCACCAAAGTCTTCAGAGTCGTCTTTAGTCGTCAAATTAATAACAATAACATTAATAATAATAATACTAATAGTACTAAATTTGCTTATATGCAAACGCTTAATTAAGGTAACAGTTTTTTGGTTTCTTACTTATATCTCGAAAACAGTTACTCCTAACAATTTTTATCTTTTTACTAAAATTGAAGCTGATAAAATTTCCTGCAAAATAGTTATTTGCATTTTTCATGTAGGACTAACCATAAGCGAGATATAAGTTTGAAAATAATTAATATTTAAAAAAAATGTGCTTTAGCAGAAAATGCCTTGTGATTTAAAATACACTTAATTTATTGGGTCCAATACTTTATTAGAAGAAAAAGGAAGTGACATAAAAGTCACTGAAGTCTTCAAAGTCGTTTTTAAATGCTGCATTTTCGTCTTCGTCTCAAACATTAAAATGTTTGAGACGAAGACAAAAATGCAGCATTTAAAATCGACTCTGAAGACTTCAGTGACTTATATGTCACCTCCTTTTTCTTCTAATAAAGTATTGAACCTAATAAATTAAGTGTATTTTAAATCACAAAACATTTTCTGTTAAAGCACTTTTTTTTTAAATATTAATTATTTTCAAACTTATATCTCGCTTATGGTTAGTCCTACATGAAAAATGCAAATAACTATTTTGTAGGAAATTTTATCAGCTTTAATTTTAGTAAAAAGATAAAAATTGATAGAAGTAACTGTTTTCGAGATATAAGCAAGAAACTGTTACCTTAATTAAGCGCTTGCATATAAGCAAATTTAGTACTATTAGTATTATTATTATTAATGTTATTGTTATTAATATGACGACTAAAGACGACTCTGAAACCTTTAGTGACCTTTATGTCTTCTCCTTTTTCCTCTACTAAAGTGTTAGACACAATTAATTTAGTTTAATTTTAGTTTTTCAAACATTTTATTTTAAAGCAAGTTTTTGTTAAATATTATTTATATCCAACTCTATAACTCGCTTATGGTTGGTCCTACAAGAAAAATGCAAATAACTATTTTGTAGGAAATTTTATCAGCTTTAATCTTGAAAGAAAGATAAAAATTGATAGGAGTAACTGTTTTCGAGATATAAGCAAAAAACCAATAAGAAAACTGTAACTGTTACTGAACAAAAATGTAATTCAGTTTTTAATGTTTGAGACGAAGACGAAAATGCAGCATTCAAAATCGACTCTGAAGACTTCAGCGACTTTTATGTCACCTCCTTTTCTTCTAATAAAGTATTGGACTCATTAAATTAAGTGTATTTCAAATCACAAGACATTTTCTGTTAAAGCACTTTTTTTTTAAATATTAATTATTTTCAAACTTATATCTCGCTTATGGTTAGTCCTACATAAAAAATGCAAATTACTATTTTGTAGGAAATTTTATCAGCTTTAATTTTAGTAAAAAGATAAAAATTGATAGGAGTAACGGTTTTCGAGATATAAGCAAGAAACCAAAAAACTGTTACCTTAATTAAGCGTTTGCTTATAAGCAAATTTTGTACTAAAAACAACTCTGAAGACTTTGGTGACTTTTATGTCTTCTCCTTTTTCCTCTACTAATGTGTTAGACCAAATTAAGTTAGTTTAATATCGGTTTTTCAAACATTTTATTTTAAAGCAAATTTTTGTTAAAGATTATTTATATCCAACTCTATAACTCGCTTATGGTTGGTCCTACAAAAAAATGCGAATAACTATTTTGTAGAAAATTTTATCAGCTTTAATTTTGAAAAAAAGATAAAAATTGATAGGAGTAACTGTTTTCGAGATATAAGCAAGAAACCAAAAAACTGTTACCTTAATTAAGCGTTTGCATATAAGCAAATTTAGTACTATTAGTATTATTATTATTAATGTTATTGTTATTAATATGACGACTAAAGACGACTCTGAAACCTTTAGTGACCTTTATGTCTTCTCCTTTTTCCTCTACTAAAGTGTTAGACACAATTAATTTAGTTTAATTTTAGTTTTTCAAACATTTTATTTTAAAGCAAGTTTTTGTTAAATATTATTTATATCCAACTCTATAACTCGCTTATGGTTGGTCCTACAAGAAAAATGCAAATAACTATTTTGTAGGAAATTTTATCAGCTTTAATCTTGAGAGAAAGATAAAAATCGATAGGAGTAACTGTTTTCGGGATATAAGCAAAAAACCAATAAAAAAACTGTAACTGTTATTGAACAAAAATGTAATTCAGTTTTCAATGTTTGAGATGAAGACGAAAATGCACCATTTAAAATCGACTCTGAAGACTTCAGTGACTTTTATGTCACCTCCTTTTTCTTCCAATAAAGTATTGGACTCATTAAATTAAGTGTATTTTAAATCACAAGACATTTTCTGTTAAAGCACTTTTTTTTTAATATTAATTATTTTCAAACTTATATCTCGCTTATGGGTGGAAGAAAAAGGAGAAGACATAAAAGTCACCAAAGTCTTGAGAGTCGTTTTTAGTCGTCATATTAATAACAATAACATTAATAATAATAATACTAATAGTACTAAATTTGCTTATATGCAAGAGCTTTATTAAGGTAACAGTTTTTTGGTTTCTTGCTTATATCTCGAAAACAGTTACTTCTATCAATTTTTATCTTATTACTAAAATTAAAGCTGATAAAATTTCCTACAAATTAGTTATTTGCATTTTTCTTGTAGTACCAACCATAAGCGAGTTATAGAGTTGGATATAAATAATCTTTAACAAAAATTTGCTTTAAAATAAAATGTTTGAAAAACCGATATTAAACTAAATTAATTGTGTCTAACACTTTAGTAGAGGAAAAAGGAGAAGACATAAAAGTCACCAAAGTCTTTAGAGTTGTTTTTAGTACTAAATTTGCTTATATGCAAGCGCTTAATTAAGGTAACAGTTTTTTGGTTTCTTGCTTATATCTCGAAAACAGTTACTCCTATCAATTTTTATCTTATTACTAAAATTAAAGCTGATAAAATTTCCTACAAAATAGTTATTTGCATTTTTCTTGTAGGACCAACCATAAGCGTGTTATAGAGTTGGATATAAATAATCTTTAACAAAAATTTGCTTTAAAATAAAATGTTTGAAAAACCGAAATTAAACTAAATTAATTGAGTCCAACACTTTAGTATAGGAAAAAGGAGAAGACATAAAAGTCACCAAAGTCTTGAGAGTCGTTTTTAGTCGTCATATTAATAACAATAACATTAATAATAATAATAGTAATAGTACTAAATTTGCTTATATGCAAGAGCTTTATTAAGGTAACAGTTTTTTGGTTTCTTGCTTATATCTCGAAAACAGTTACTCCTAGCAATTTTTATCTTTTTACTAAAATTAAAGCTGATAAAATTTCCTACAAAATAGTTATTTGCAATTTTCTTGTAGGACCAAGTATAAGCGAGTTATAAAAATGGATATAAATAATATTTAACAAAAATTTGCTTTAAAATAAAATGTTTGAAATACTGAAATTAAACTAAATTAATTGTGTCTAACACTTTAGTAAAGGAAAAAGGAGAAGACATAAAAGTCACTAAAGGTTGCAGAGTCGTCTTTAATCGTCATACTAATAACAATAACATTAATAATAATAATACTAATAGTACTAAATTTGCTTGTATGCAAACGCTTAATTAAGGTGACAGTTTTTTGGTTTCTTGCTTATATCTCGAAAACAGTTACTCCTATTAATTTTTATCTTTTTACTAAAATTAAAGGTGATTAAATTTCCTACAAAATAGTAATTTGCATTTTTTATGTAGGACTAACCATAAGCGAGATGTAAGTTTGAAAATAATTAATATTTAAAAAAAACTGCTTTAACAGAAAATGTCTTGTGATTTAAAATACACTTAATTTAATGGGTCCAATACTTTATTAGAAGAAAAAGGAGGTGACATAAAAGTCACTGAAGTCTTCAGAGTCGATTTTAAATGCTGCATTTTCGTCTTTGTCTCAAACATTGAAAACTGAATTACATTTTTGTTCAGTAACAGTTACAGTTTTCTTATTGGTTTTTTGCTTATATCTCGAAAACAGTTACTCTTATCAATTTTTATCTTTTTTTTTCAAAATTCAAGCTGATAAAATTTCCTACAAAATAGTTATTTGCATTTTTCTTGTAGGACCAACCATAAGCGAGTTATAGAGTTGGATATAAATAATCTTTAACAAAAATTTGCTTTAAAATAAAATGTTTGAAAAACCGAAATTAAACTAAATTAATTAAGACTAACACTTTAGTAGAGGAAAAAGGAGAAGACATAAAAGTCACCAAAGTCTTGAGAGTCGTTTTTAGTCGTCATATTAATAACAATAACATTAATAATAATAATACTAATATTACTAAATTTGCTTATATGCAAGCGCTTAATTATGGTAACAGTTTCTTGCTTATATTTCGAAAACAGTTACTCCTATCAATTTTTATCTTTTTACTAAAATTAAAGCTGATAAAATTTCCTACAAAATAGTTATTTGCATTTTTTATGTAGAACTAACCATAAGCGAGATATAAGTTTGAAAATAATTAATATTTACAAAAAAAAGTGCTTTAACAGAAAATGTCTTGTGATTTAAAATACACTTAATTTATTGGGTCCAATACTTTATTAGAAGAAAAAGGAGGTGACTTAAAAGTCACTGAAGTCTTCAGAGTCGTTTTTAAATGCTGCATTTTCGTCTACGTCTCAAACATTGAAAACTGAATTACATTTTTGTTCAGTAACTGTTACAGTTTTCACTTTGGTTTTTTGCTCATGTCTCGAAAACAGTTACTTCTATAAATTTTTATCTTTCCTTAAAAATTAAAGCTGATAAAATTTCCTACAAAATAGTTTTAGCATTTTTTTTGTCGGACCAACCATAAGCGAGTTATAGAGTTTGATATAAATAATCTTTAACAAAAATTTGCTTTAAAATAAAATGTTTGAAAAACCGAAATTAAACTAAATTAATTGGGTCTAACACTTTAGTAGAGGAAAAAGGAGAACACATAAAAGTCACTAAAGGTTTCAGAGTCGTCTTTAATCGTCATACTAATAACAATAACCTTAATAATAATAATACTAATAGTACTAAATTTGCTTGTATGCAAACGCTTAATTAAGGTGACAGTTTTTTGGTTTCTTGCTTATATCTCGAAAACAGTTGCTCCTATCAATTTTTATCTTTTTACTAAAATTAAAGCTGATAAAATTTCCTACAAAATAGTTATTTGCATTTCTTTTGTAAGACCAACCATAAGCGAGTTATAGAGTTGGATATAAATAATCTTTAACAAAAATTTGCTTTAAAATAAAATGTTTGAAAAACCGAAATTAAACTAAATTAATTGGGTCTAACACTTTACTAGAGGAAAAAGGAGTAGACGTAAAAGTCCCCAAAGTCTTCAGAGTCGTTTTTAATCGTCATATTAAAAACAATAACATTAATAATAATAATACTAATAGTACTAAATTTGCTTATATGCAAACGCTTAATTAAGGTAACAGTTTTTTGGTTTCTTGCTAATATCTCGAAAACAGTTACTCCTATCAATTTTTATCTTTTTACTAAAATTAAAGCTGATAAAATTTCCTACAAAATAGTTATTTGCATTTTTCATGTAGGACTAACCATAAGCGAGATATAAGTTTGAAAATAATTAATATTTAAAAAAAAAGTGCTTTAACAGAAAATGTCTTGTGATTTAAAAAACACTTAATTTATTGAATCCAATACTTTATTAGAAGAAAATGGAGGTGACATAAAAGTCACTGAAGTCTTCAGAGTCGTTTTTAAATGCTGCATTTTCGTCTTCGTCTCAAACATTGAAAACTGGATTACATTTTTGTTCAGTAACAGTCACAGTTTTCTTATTGGTTATTTGCTTATATCTCGAAAACAGTTACTCCTATCAAATTTTATCTTTCTTCCAAAATTAAAGCTGATAAAATTTCCAACAAAATAGTTATTTACATTTTTCTTGTAGGACCAAGCATAAACGAGTTATAGAGTTGGATATAAATAATATTTAACAAAAATTTGCTTTAAAATAAAATGCTGGAAAAACCGGAATTAAACTAAATTAATTGTGTCTAACACTTTAGTAGAGGAAAAAGGAGAAGACATAAAAGTCACTAAATGTTTCAGAGTCGTCTTTAGTCGTCATATTAATAACAATAACATTAATAATAATAATACTAGTAGTACCAAATTTGCTTATATGCAAACGTTTAATTAAGGTAACAGTTTTTTGGTTTCTTGCTTATATCTCGAAAACAGTTACTCCTGTCAATTTTTATCTTTTTTTCAAAATTAAAGCTGATAAAATTTCCTACAAACTAGTTATTTACATTTTTTTGTAGGACCAACCATAAGCGAGTTATAGAGTTGGATATAAATAATCTTTAACAAAAATTTGCTTAAAATAAAATGTTTGAAAAACCGATATTAAACTAAATTAATTGGGTCTAACACTTTAGTATAGGAAAAAGGAGAAGATATAAAAGTCACCAAAGTCTTCAGAGTTGTTTTTAATACTAAATTTGCTTATATGCAAGCGCTTAATTAAGGTAACAGTTTTTTGGTTTCTTGCTTATATCTCGAAAACAGTTACTCTTATCAATTTTTATCTTTTTACTAAAATTAAAGCTGATAAAATTTCCTACAAAATAGTAATTTGCATTTTTTATGTAGGACTAACCATAAGCGAAAAATAAGTTTGATAATAATTAATATTTAAAAAAAAAGTGCTTTAACAGAAAATGTCTTGTGATTTAAAATACACTTAATTTAATGGGTCCAATACTTTATTAGAAGAAAAAGGAGGTGACATAAAAGTCACTGAAGTCTTCAGAGTCGATTTTAAATGCTGCATTTTCGTCTTCGTCTCAAAAATTGAAAACTGAATTACATTTTTGTTCAGTAGCAGTTACAGTTTTCTTATTGGTTTTTTGCTTATATCTCGAAAACAGTTACTTCTATTAATTTTTATCTTTTTTTTAGGATTAAAGCTGATAAAATTTCCTACAAAATAGCTACTTGCATTTTTCTTGTAGGACCAACCATAAGCGAGTTATAGAGTTGGATATAAATAATATTTAACAAAAATTTGCTTTAAAATAAAATGTTTGAAAAACTGAAATTAAACTAATTTAATTGTGTCGAACACTTTAGTAGAGGAAAAAGAAAAAGACATAGAAGTCACTAAAGGTTTCAGAGTCGTCTTTAGTCGTCATATTAATAACAATAACATTAATAATAATAATACTAATAGTACTAAATTTGCTTATATGCACACGCTTAATTAAGGTAACAGTTTTTTGGTTTCTTGCTTATATCTCGAAAACAGTTACTCCTATCAATTTTTATCTTTTTGCTAAAATTAAAGCTGATAAAATTTCCTACAAAACAGTTATTTGCATTTTTCATGTAGGACTAACCATAAGCGAGATATAAGTTTGAAAGTAATTAATATTTAAAAAAAAAGTGCTTTAACAGAAAATGTCTTGTGATTAAAATACACTTAATTTAATGGGTCCAATACTTTATTAGAAGAAAAAGGAGGTGACATAAAAGTCACCAAAGTCTTGAGAGTGGTTTTTAGTCGTCATATATATGCAAGCGCTTAATTAAGGTAACAGTTTTTTGGTTTCTTGCTTATATCTCGAAAACAGTTACTCTTATCAATTTTTATCTTTTTTTTTCAAAATTAAAGTTGATAAAATTTCCTACAAAATAGTTATTTGCATTTTTCTCGTAGGACCAACCATAAGCGAGTTATGGAGTTGGATATAAATAATCTTTAACAAAAATTTGCTTTAAAATAAAATGTTTGAAAAACCGAAATTAAACTAAATTAATTAAGACTAACACTTTAGTGGAGGAAAAAGGAGAAGACATAAAAGTCACCAAAGTCTTGAGAGTCGTTTTTAGTCGTCATATTAATAACAATAACATTAATAATAATAATACTAATAGTACTAAATTTGCTTATATGCAAGCGCTTAATTAAGGTAACAGTTTCTTGCTTATATCTCGAAAACAGTTACTTCTATCAATTTTTATCTTATTACTAAAATTAAAGCTGATAAAATTTCCTACAAAATAGTTATTTGCATTTTTCATGTAGGACTAACCATAAGCGAGATATAACTTTAAAAATTATTAATATTTAAAAAAAAAGTGCTTTAACAGAAAATGTCTTGTGATTTAAAATACACTTAATTTATTAGGTTTAATACTTTATTAGAAGAAAAAGGTGGTGACACATAAGTCACTGAAGTCTTCAGAGTCGATTTAAATGCTGCATTTTTGTCATCGTCTCAAACATTGAAAACTGAATTACATTTTTGTTCAGTAACTGTAACAGTTTTCACTTTGGTTTTTTGCTTATATCTCGAAAACAATTACTCCTATCAATTTTTATCTTTCTACCAAAATTAAAGCTGATAAAATTTCCTACAAATTAGTTATTTGCATTTTTCTTGTAGGACCAACCATAAGCGAGTTATAGAGTTGGATATAAATAATCTTTAACAAAAATTTGCTTTAAAATAAAATGTTTGAAAAACCGATATTAAACTAAATTAATTGTGTCTAACACTTTAGTAGAGGAAAAAGGAGAAGACATAAAAGTCACCAAAGTCTTGAGAGTCGTTTTTAGTCGTCATATTAATAACAATAACATTAATAATAATAATAGTAATAGTACTAAATTTGCTTATATGCAAGAGCTTTATTAAGGTAACAGTTTTTTGGTTTCTTGCTTATATCTCGAAAACAGTTACTCCTAGCAATTTTTATCTTTTTACTAAAATTAAAGCTGATAAAATTTCCTACAAAATAGTTATTTGCAATTTTCTTGTAGGACCAAGTATAAGCGAGTTATAAAGATGGATATAAATAATATTTAACAAAAATTTGCTTTAAAATAAAATGTTTGAAATACTGAAATTAAACTAAATTAATTGTGTCTAACACTTTAGTAAAGGAAAAAGGAGAAGACATAAAAGTCACTAAAGGTTGCAGAGTCGTAATTAATCGTCATACTAATAACAATAACATTAATAATAATAATACTAATAGTACTAAATTTGCTTGTATGCAAACGCTTAATTAAGGTGACAGTTTTTTGGTTTCTTGCTTATATCTCGAAAACAGTTACTCCTATTAATTTTTATCTTTTTACTAAAATTAAAGGTGATTAAATTTCCTACAAAATAGTAATTTGCATTTTTTATGTAGGACTAACCATAAGCGAGATGTAAGTTTGAAAATAATTAATATTTAAAAAAAACTGCTTTAACAGAAAATGTCTTGTGATTTAAAATACACTTAATTTAATGGGTCCAATACTTTATTAGAAGAAAAAGGAGGTGACATAAAAGTCACTGAAGTCTTCAGAGTCGATTTTAAATGCTGCATTTTCGTCTTTGTCTCAAACATTGAAAACTGAATTACATTTTTGTTCAGTAACAGTTACAGTTTTCTTATTGGTTTTTTGCTTATATCTCGAAAACAGTTACTCTTATCAATTTTTATCTTTTTTTTTCAAAATTCAAGCTGATAAAATTTCCTACAAAATAGTTATTTGCATTTTTCTTGTAGGACCAACCATAAGCGAGTTATAGAGTTGGATATAAATAATCTTTAACAAAAATTTGCTTTAAAATAAAATGTTTGAAAAACCGAAATTAAACTAAATTAATTAAGACTAACACTTTAGTAGAGGAAAAAGGAGAAGACATAAAAGTCACCAAAGTCTTGAGAGTCGTTTTTAGTCGTCATATTAATAACAATAACATTAATAATAATAATACTAATATTACTAAATTTGCTTATATGCAAGCGCTTAATTATGGTAACAGTTTCTTGCTTATATTTCTAAAACAGTTACTCCTATCAATTTTTATCTTTTTACTAAAATTAAAGCTGATAAAATTTCCTACAAAATAGTTATTTGCATTTTTTATGTAGAACTAACCATAAGCGAGATATAAGTTTGAAAATAATTAATATTTACAAAAAAAAGTGCTTTAACAGAAAATGTCTTGTGATTTAAAATACACTTAATTTATTGGGTCCAATACTTTATTAGAAGAAAAAGGAGGTGACTTAAAAGTCACTGAAGTCTTCAGAGTCGTTTTTAAATGCTGCATTTTCGTCTACGTCTCAAACATTGAAAACTGAATTACATTTTTGTTCAGTAACTGTTACAGTTTTCACTTTGGTTTTTTGCTTATATCTCGAAAACAGTTACTTCTATAAATTTTTATCTTTCCTTAAAAATTAAAGCTGATAAAATTTCCTACAAAATAGTTTTAGCATTTTTTTTGTCGGACCAACCATAAGCGAGTTATAGAGTTTGATATAAATAATCTTTAACAAAAATTTGCTTTAAAATAAAATGTTTGAAAAACCGAAATTAAACTAAATTAATTGGGTCTAACACTTTAGTAGAGGAAAAAGGAGAACACATAAAAGTCACTAAAGGTTTCAGAGTCGTCTTTAATCGTCATACTAATAACAATAACCTTAATAATAATAATACTAATAGTACTAAATTTGCTTGTATGCAAACGCTTAATTAAGGTGACAGTTTTTTGGTTTCTTGCTTATATCTCGAAAACAGTTGCTCCTATCAATTTTTATCTTTTTACTAAAATTAAAGCTGATAAAATTTCCTACAAAATAGTTATTTGCATTTCTTTTGTAAGACCAACCATAAGCGAGTTATAGAGTTGGATATAAATAATCTTTAACAAAAATTTGCTTTAAAATAAAATGTTTGAAAAACCGAAATTAAACTAAATTAATTGGGTCTAACACTTTACTAGAGGAAAAAGGAGTAGACGTAAAAGTCCCCAAAGTCTTCAGAGTCGTTTTTAATCGTCATATTAAAAACAATAACATTAATAATAATAATACTAATAGTACTAAATTTGCTTATATGCAAACGCTTAATTAAGGTAACAGTTTTTTGGTCTCTTGCTAATATCTCGAAAACAGTTACTCCTATCAATTTTTATCTTTTTACTAAAATTAAAGCTGATAAAATTTCCTACAAAATAGTTATTTGCATTTTTCATGTAGGACTAACCATAAGCGAGATATAAGTTTGAAAATAATTAATATTTAAAAAAAAAGTGCTTTAACAGAAAATGTCTTGTGATTTAAAAAACACTTAATTTATTGAATCCAATACTTTATTAGAAGAAAATGGAGGTGACATAAAAGTCACTGAAGTCTTCAGAGTCGTTTTTAAATGCTGCATTTTCGTCTTCGTCTCAAACATTGAAAACTGGATTACATTTTTGTTCAGTAACAGTCACAGTTTTCTTATTGGTTATTTGCTTATATCTCGAAAACAGTTACTCCTATCAAATTTTATCTTTCTTCCAAAATTAAAGCTGATAAAATTTCCAACAAAATAGTTATTTACATTTTTCTTGTAGGACCAAGCATAAACGAGTTATAGAGTTGGATATAAATAATATTTAACAAAAATTTGCTTTAAAATAAAATGCTGGAAAAACCGGAATTAAACTAAATTAATTGTGTCTAACACTTTAGTAGAGGAAAAAGGAGAAGACATAAAAGTCACTAAATGTTTCAGAGTCGTCTTTAGTCGTCATATTAATAACAATAACATTAATAATAATAATACTAGTAGTACCAAATTTGCTTATATGCAAACGTTTAATTAAGGTAACAGTTTTTTGGTTTCTTGCTTATATCTCGAAAACAGTTACTCCTGTCAATTTTTATCTTTTTTTCAAAATTAAAGCTGATAAAATTTCCTACAAACTAGTTATTTACATTTTTTTGTAGGACCAACCATAAGCGAGTTATAGAGTTGGATATAAATAATCTTTAACAAAAATTTGCTTAAAATAAAATGTTTGAAAAACCGATATTAAACTAAATTAATTGGGTCTAACACTTTAGTATAGGAAAAAGGAGAAGATATAAAAGTCACCAAAGTCTTCAGAGTTGTTTTTAATACTAAATTTGCTTATATGCAAGCGCTTAATTAAGGTAACAGTTTTTTGGTTTCTTGCTTATATCTCGAAAACAGTTACTCTTATCAATTTTTATCTTTTTACTAAAATTAAAGCTGATAAAATTTCCTACAAAATAGTAATTTGCATTTTTTATGTAGGACTAACCATAAGCGAAAAATAAGTTTGATAATAATTAATATTTAAAAAAAAAGTGCTTTAACAGAAAATGTCTTGTGATTTAAAATACACTTAATTTAATGGGTCCAATACTTTATTAGAAGAAAAAGGAGGTGACATAAAAGTCACTGAAGTCTTCAGAGTCGATTTTAAATGCTGCATTTTCGTCTTCGTCTCAAAAATTGAAAACTGAATTACATTTTTGTTCAGTAGCAGTTACAGTTTTCTTATTGGTTTTTTGCTTATATCTCGAAAACAGTTACTTCTATTAATTTTTATCTTTTTTTTAGGATTAAAGCTGATAAAATTTCCTACAAAATAGCTACTTGCATTTTTCTTGTAGGACCAACCATAAGCGAGTTATAGAGTTGGATATAAATAATATTTAACAAAAATTTGCTTTAAAATAAAATGTTTGAAAAACTGAAATTAAACTAATTTAATTGTGTCGAACACTTTAGTAGAGGAAAAAGAAAAAGACATAGAAGTCACTAAAGGTTTCAGAGTCGTCTTTAGTCGTCATATTAATAACAATAACATTAATAATAATAATACTAATAGTACTAAATTTGCTTATATGCACACGCTTAATTAAGGTAACAGTTTTTTGGTTTCTTGCTTATATCTCGAAAACAGTTACTCCTATCAATTTTTATCTTTTTGCTAAAATTAAAGCTGATAAAATTTCCTACAAAACAGTTATTTGCATTTTTCATGTAGGACTAACCATAAGCGAGATATAAGTTTGAAAGTAATTAATATTTAAAAAAAAAGTGCTTTAACAGAAAATGTCTTGTGATTAAAATACACTTAATTTAATGGGTCCAATACTTTATTAGAAGAAAAAGGAGGTGACATAAAGTCACCAAAGTCTTGAGAGTGGTTTTTAGTCGTCATATATATGCAAGCGCTTAATTAAGGTAACAGTTTTTTGGTTTCTTGCTTATATCTCGAAAACAGTTACTCTTATCAATTTTTATCTTTTTTTTTCAAAATTAAAGTTGATAAAATTTCCTACAAAATAGTTATTTGCATTTTTCTCGTAGGACCAACCATAAGCGAGTTATGGAGTTGGATATAAATAATCTTTAACAAAAATTTGCTTTAAAATAAAATGTTTGAAAAACCGAAATTAAACTAAATTAATTAAGACTAACACTTTAGTGGAGGAAAAAGGAGAAGACATAAAAGTCACCAAAGTCTTGAGAGTCGTTTTTAGTCGTCATATTAATAACAATAACATTAATAATAATAATACTAATAGTACTAAATTTGCTTATATGCAAGCGCTTAATTAAGGTAACAGTTTCTTGCTTATATCTCGAAAACAGTTACTTCTATCAATTTTTACCTTATTACTAAAATTAAAGCTGATAAAATTTCCTACAAAATAGTTATTTGCATTTTTCATGTAGGACTAACCATAAGCGAGATATAACTTTAAAAATTATTAATATTTAAAAAAAAAGTGCTTTAACAGAAAATGTCTTGTGATTTAAAATACACTTAATTTATTAGGTTTAATACTTTATTAGAAGAAAAAGGTGGTGACACATAAGTCACTGAAGTCTTCAGAGTCGATTTAAATGCTGCATTTTTGTCATCGTCTCAAACATTGAAAACTGAATTACATTTTTGTTCAGTAACTGTAACAGTTTTCACTTTGGTTTTTTGCTTATATCTCGAAAACAATTACTCCTATCAATTTTTATCTTTCTACCAAAATTAAAGCTGATAAAATTTCCTACAAATTAGTTATTTGCATTTTTCTTGTAGGACCAACCATAAGCGAGTTATAGAGTTGGATATAAATAATCTTTAACAAAAATTTGCTTTAAAATAAAATGTTTGAAAAACCGATATTAAACTAAATTAATTGTGTCTAACACTTTAGTAGAGGAAAAAGGAGAAGACATAAAAGTCACCAAAGTCTTTAGAGTTGTTTTTAGTACTAAATTTGCTTATATGCAAGCGCTTAATTAAGGTAACAGTTTTTTGGTTTCTTGCTTATATCTCGAAAACAGTTACTCCTATCAATTTTTATCTTTTTACTAAAATTTTTACTAAAATTAAAGTGACAGTAAATGCTGCATTTTCGTCTTCGTCTCAAACATTGAAAACTGTATTACATTTAAGACTTTAGTGACTTTTATGTCTCCTCCTTTTTCCTCTACTAAAGTGTTAGACACGATTAATTTTGTTTAAGTTCAGTTTTTCAAACATTTTATTTTAAAGCAATTTTTTGTTAAATATTAAAAACTATAAAATGGCTTAGATTGCCTAAAAACACAGATCACACATGATCTTTCGCATAGAAATGAGAAAACGCTCATGTAACACACAAAATAAGCTCTATTTTTCCTTATTAAAAGTATTATTATTATTATTACTTTTGTTTCTATTACTATTATTATTATTATTATTGTTAATATTATTATTATTATTATTTATATTATTATTATTATTAACTTTTGTATAGTAAAAACACAGATCACAGATGATCTCTTGCATAGAAATGAGAAAACGCTCATATAACACAAAATAAGCTTCATTTTTGCTTAGAAAACTAAGCTTACTTTTATTACAATTATTATTATTTTTATTATTAATATTATTATTATTATTATTATTATTATTATTATTATTATTATTATTATTATTATTATTATTAATATTATTATTATTATTATTATTATTGTTATTATTATTGGTAATTTTATTATTATTATTATTATTAAGAACCGATTATAACTTTTGTATAGTAAATGTTTTTATACCAGTTTTAAAATGAGTTATTAATTTTAGACTATTTCTTGCCTAAAAACACAGATCACAGATGATTTCTTGCATAGAAATGAGAAAACACTCATATAACACACAAAATAAGCTTCATTTTTGCTTAGAAAACTAAGCTTACTTTTATTACTATTATTATTATTTTTATTATTATTATTGTTATTATTATTATTATTATTATTATTATTATTATTATTATTATTAATATTATTATTATTATTAGTATTATTAAAAACCGATTATAACTTTTGTATAGTATTGTTTTCATACCAGTTTTAAAATGAGTGATTAATTTTAGCCAATTTCTTGCCTAAAAACTATAAAATGGCTTAGATTGCCTACAAACACAGATCACACATTATCTTTTGCATAGAAATGAGAAAACGCTCATATAACACAATATAAGCTTTATTTTTGTTTAGAAAACTAAGCTTACTTTTATTACTACTATTATTATTTTTATTATTATTATTATTATTATAATTGGTATTATTAAAAACCGATTATAACTTTTGTATAGTAAATGTTTTTATACCAGTTTTAAAATGAGTTATTAATTTTAGACAATTTCTTGCCTAAAAACACAGATCACAGATGATTTCTTGCATAGAAATGAGAAAACATTCATATAACACACAAAATAAGCTTCATTTTTGCTTAGAAAACTAAGCTTACTTTTATTATTATCATTATTATTATTACTATTATTTTTATTATTATTATAACTAATATTATTATTATTATTATTATTATTATTATTATTATTATTATTATTATTATTATTATTATTATTATTATTATTTTTATTATTAATATTATTATTATTAAAAACCGATTTTAACTTTTGTATAGTAAATGTTTTTATACCAGTTTTAAAATGAGTTATTAATTTTAGACAATTTCTTGCCTAAAAACACAGATCACAGATGATCTCCTGCATAGAAATGAGAAAACGCTCAGATAACACAAAATAAGCTTCATTTTTGCTTAGAAAAACTAAGCTTTAATTTAGAAAGAAATTCATTATTATAAGTATTATTATCATTATTATTATTATTATTATTAACTTTTGTATAGTAAATGTTTTTATACCAGTTTTAAAATGAGTGATTTATTTTAGACAATTTCTTGCCTAAAAACTATAAAATTGCTTAGATTGCCCAAAAACACAGATCACACATGATCTTTTGCATAGAAATGAGAAAACGCTCATGTAACACACAAAATAAGCTTCATTTTTCCTTATTAAAAGTATTATTATTATTATTATTACTATTATTATTATTATTATTATTATTATTATTATTATTATTATTATTATTATTAACTTTTGTGTAGTAAATGTTTTTATACCAGTTTTAAAATGAGTTAATAATTTTAGACAATTTCTTGCCTAAAAACACAGATCACAGATGATTTCTTGCATAGAAATGAGAAAACGCTCATATAACACACAAAATAAGCTTTATTTTTGCTTAGAAAACTAAGCTTACTTTTATTACTATTATTAATTTTATTATTATTATTATTATTATTATTATTATTATTATTATTATTATTATTATTGTTATTATTATTATTATTATTATTATTATTATTAAAAAATTATATTAAACAGACAGAATACGTCGTATTCTGACACAAAAAAACGAATTACGTTATAGACTTGTCGAGAACGGCGTATCTCGGACTCTTATAGGACTCTTATAGGGTCAAAAAGTATCAGTTTGGATTAAAACAAATTATTTTTGTTGACTCTCAGTCTGAATTGTTCATCAGTTCAAACAAAAACGACTTGTTTTAGACGATCTTTTGCTTTGAACAAGAAAACTTACATCGAACAGACTAAAAACGTATTAATCTGGCATAAAAGAGCAATTTATGTATCACTTTGGATAAAGGCAGCTAATCCTATTCGTTTCATTGCTTAAAATAGACAAAATTGTTTATAAATCTAACAAAAACGCTGTATTCTAGCACAAAATACTAATTACATTATAGTTTCGACGAGAATAGCTTATTTGGAATGATTCTATGCTTCCAAACGAGTAAATTTTTATTAAACATGCCAAACATCATGTTTTGTCCTATAAAGACATTTTATATTGCAGTTTGTATTAAAACAAAATATTTTCGTTGATTCTTTGTTAGAAGCAGCAAACCTAGCATTAAAGAATCTGAAAACTTTGTATTCGGGCACAAACCACCGAATTTTGTATCAGTTTAGACAAAAACGGTTGATTTTCGACAATATTTTGCTTTGAACAAGAAAACTTAAGTCAAACTGACTAAAAACGTCTTATTTTAGCACAAAACAAAAGATCTGCGTTATAGTCTTAACGAGAGCTGTTAATTTCAAACGGTTCTATGCTTTGAAACGAGTAAACTTTCTCTGAACAGAGGAAAAACATCTTATTTCGCCTTTTAAAAACGATTCATGCCACAGTTAGGATAAAAACCAATTATTTTCGTTAATTCATTGTTACAAACAAGAAACCTTACATCAAAGTAACTGAAAACCCCTTATTCAGGCACAGAAATTCGAATTACGTTTCAGTCTGGACAAAAACTACTTACTTTAGACGATCCTTTGTTTTGAATACAAAAACTTACACTAAAAAGATTAAAAACGTCTTATTCTGGCTAAAAACTGCAAATTATATATTACTTTAGATAAAAGCAATTTATCCTGATTACTCCTTTACTTAGAATAGAGTAAACTTGTATAAAACTTAATGAAAACTTTAAATTTCGTCTCAAAGAAATAATTTACGTTATAGTTTCGACCAGCACTGTTTATTTCAAACGATTTTATGATTCGAAACTAATGAACTTTTATGGGGCAGATGCAAAACCACATATTACCATATAAAGCGTTGTTTTAAAGCAAGTTATTACCTTTTGCAACAAGAAATTTCACGTCAAAGAAACTGAAAACTTCGTATCCATGCACAAATATCGAATTACGTATCAGTTTAGGCAAATACAGCTTATTTTAAACGATTCCTTGCTATAAACAAGAAAAATTTTATCAAACATATTGAAAACGTCTTATTCTCGAAAATAAGAGCAAATTATGTATCAGTTTTAACAAAAGCGGATTACACTGTTTGATTCTATGCTTAGAGTAGAGTAAACTACTATAAAACGTAATGAAAACTCTATATTCAAGCTCAAAAAACAAATTACGTTATAGTTTTGACAAAAAAAATTATTTCGGACGATTACATACTTCGAAGTAAGCAAACTTTACTTGAACAAGTGCAAAAGCTAATACTTTGCTTTAAAATAACGATTTATGTGGTAATATGGTATTTTGCATCTGTCCTATAAAAGTTTACTCGTTTCTGTGCCTGAATAAGGGGTTTTCAGTTACTTTGATGTATGGTTTCTTGTTTGTAACAATGAATTAACGAAAATAATTGTTTTTTATCCTAACTGTGGCATGAATCGTTTGTAAAAGGCGAAATAAGATGTTTTTCCTCTGTTCAGTGAAAGTTTACTCGTTTCAAAGCATAGAACCGTTTGAAATTAACAGCTCTCGTTAAGACTATAACGCAAATCTTTTGTTTTGTGCTAAAATAAGACGTTTTTAGTCAGTTTGATATAAGTTTTCTTGTTCAAAGCAAAATATTGTCGAAAATCAACCGTTTTTGTCTAAACTGATACAAAATTCGGTGGTTTGTGTCCGAATACAAAGTTTTCAGATTCTTTAATGTTAGGTTTGCTGCTTCTAACAAAGAATCAACGAAAATATTTTGTTTTAATACAAACTGCAATATAAAATGTCTTTATAGGACAAAACATGATGTTTGGCATCTGTTTAATAAAAATTTACTCGTTTGGAAGCATAGAATCATTCCAAATAAGCTATTCTCGTCGAAACTATAATGTAATTAGTATTTTGTGCTAGAATACAGCGTTTTTGTTAGATTTATTAACAATTTTGTCTATTTTAAGCAATGAAACGAATAGGATTAGCTGCCTTTATCCAAAGTAATACATAAATTGCTCTTTTATGCCAGATTAATACGTTTTTAGTCTGTTCGATGTAAGTTTTCTTGTTCAAAGCAAAAGATCGTCTAAAATAAGCCGTTTTTGTTTGAACTGATGAACAATTCAGACTGAGAGACAACAAAAATAATTTGTTTTAATCCAAACAGATACTTTTTGACCCTATAAGAGTCCTATAAGAGTCCGAGATACGCCGCTCTCGTCAAGTCTATAACGTAATTCGTTTTTTTGTGTCAGAATACGACGTTTTCTGTCTGTTTAATATAATTTTTTAATAATAATAATAATAATAATAATAATAATAATAATAATAATAATAATAATAACAATAATAATAATAATAATAATAATAATAATAATAATAATAATAATAATAATAATAATAAAAATAATAATAGTAATAAAAGTAAGCTTAGTTTTCTAAGCAAAAATGAAGCTTATTTTGTGTGTTATATGAGCGTTTTCTAATTTCTATGCAAGAAATCATCTGTGATCTGTGTTTTTAGGCAAGAAATTGTCTAAAATTAATAACTCATTTTAAAACTGGTATAAAAACATTTACTATACAAAAGTTATAATCGGTTTTTAATAAAAATAATATTAATAATAATAATAATAGTAATAATAATAAAAATAATAGTAATAATAATAATAATAAAAATAATAATAGTAGTAATAAAAGTAAGCTTAGTTTTCTAAGCAAAAATGAAGCTTATTTTGTGTTATATGAGCGTTTTCTCATTTCTATGCAAGAGATCATCTGTGATCTGTGTTTTTAGGCAAGAAATTGTCTAAAATTAATAACTCATTTTAAAACTGGTATAAAAACATTTACTATACAAAAGTTATAATCGGTTTTTAATAATAATAATAATAATAATAATAATAATAATAATAGTAATAATAATTAAAATAATAGTAATAATAATAATAATAAAAATAATAATAATAGTAGTAATAAAAGTAAGCTTAGTTTTCTAAGCAAAAATGAAGCTTATTTTGTGTTATATGAGCGTTTTCTCATTTCTATGCAAGAGATCATCTGTGATCTGTGTTTTTAGGCAAGAAATTGTCTAAAATTAATAACTCATTTTAAAACTGGTATAAAAACATTTACTATACAAAAGTTAATAATAATAATAATAATAATAATAATAATAATTTTAATAATAATAATAATAATAATATTAACAATAATAATAATAATAATAATAATAATACTTTTAATAAGGAAAAATGGAGCTTATTTTGTGTTACATGAGCGTTTTCTCATTTCTATGCAAAAGATCATGTGTGATCTGTGTTTTTAGGCAATCTAAGCCATTTTATAGTTTTTAATATTTAACAAAAATTTGCTTTAAAATAAAATGTTTGAAAAACTGAAATTGAACTAAATTAATTGTGTCTAACACTTTAGTAGAGGAAAAAGGAGGAGACATAAAAGTCACTAAAGTCTTAGAGTTGTCTTTAGTCGTCATATTAATAACAATAACATTTATAATAACAATACTAGTAGTACTAAATTTGCTTATATGCAAGCGCTTAATTAAGATGACAGTTTTTTTGTTTTTTGCTTATATCTCGAAAACAGTTACTTCTATCAATTTTTACCATTTCACCAAAATTAAAGGTGAAAAAATTTCCTACAAAATAGTTATTTGCATTTTTTATGTAGAATTAACCATAAGCGAGATATAAGTTTGAAAATAATTAATAATTAAAAATGAGTTTTAACAGAAAATGTCTTGTGATTTAAAATACACTTAATTTATTGGGTCCAATACTTAATTAGAGAAAAAAGGAGGTGACAGTAAATGCTGCATTTTCGTCTTCGTCTCAAACATTAAAAACTGAATTACATTTTTGTTCAGTAACTGTCGTCGAAGACGAAAATGCAGCATTTACAAACGACTCTAAAAACTTCAGTGACTTATGTCTTCTCCTTTTTCCACTACTAAAGTGTTAGACACAATTAATTTAGTTTAATTTCAGTTTTTCAAACATTTTATTTTAAAGCAAATTTTTGTTAAATATTATTTATATCCAACTCTATAACTCGCTTATGGTTGGTCCTACAAGAAAAATGCAAATAACTATTTTGTAGGAAATTTTATCAGCTTTAATTTTGAATAAAAGATAAAAATTGATAGGAGTAACTGTTTTCGAGATATAAGCAAGAAACCAAAGTGAAAACTGTAAGTTACTGAACAAAAATGTGATTTAGTTTTCAATGTTTGAGACGAAGACGAAAATGCAGCATTTACTGTCACCTCCTTTTTCTTCTAATTAAGTATTGGATCCAATAAATTAAGTGTATTTTAAATCACAAAACATTTTCTGTTAAAGCACATTTTTTTTTAATTATTAATTATTTTCAAACTTATATCTCGTTTATGGTTAGTTCTACATGAAAAATGCAAATAACTATTTTGTAGGAAATTTTATCAGCTTTAATTTTGGTGAAAAGGTAAAAATTGATAGGAGTAACTGTTTTCGAGATATAAGCAAAAAACAAAAAAACTGTTACCTTAATTAAGCGCTTGCATATAAACAAATTTAGTACTACTAGTATTGTTATTATTAATGTTATTGTTATTAATGTGACAACTAAAGACAACTCTTAGACTTTATTGACTTTTATGTCTCCTCCTTTTTCCTCTACTAAAGTGTTAGACACAATTAATTTAGTTTAATTTCAGTTTTTCAAACATTTTATTTTAAAGCAAATTTTTGTTAAATATTTATATCTAACTCTATAACTCGCTTACGGTTGGTACCACAAAAGAAATGCATTTAACTATTTTGTAGAAAATTTTATCAGCATTAATTTTGAAAGAAAGATAAAAATTGATAAGAGTAAATGTTTTCAAGATATAAGCAAAAAACCAAAGTGAAAACTTTTACAGTTACTGAACAAAAATGTAATTCAGTTTTCAATGTTTGAGACGAAGACGAAAATGCAGCATTTACAAACGACTCTAAAAACTTCAGTGACCTTTCTGTCAGCTACTTTTTCTTCTACTAAAGTATTGGACCCAATAAATTAAGTGAATTTTAAATCACAAGACATTTTCCGTTAAAGCACATTTTTTTTAATTATTAATTATTTTCAAACTTATATCTCGCTTATGGTTAGTCTGAAACTGACTCTGAAGACTTTGGTGACTTTTATGTCTTTTTCTTTTTCCTCCACTAAAGTGTTAGACCCAATTAATTTAGTTTAATTTCGGTTTTTCAAACATTTTATTTTAAAGCAAATTTTTGCTAAAGATTATTTATATCTAACTCTATAACTCGCTTATTGTTGGTCCTACAAAAGAAATGCAATTAACTATTTTGTAGGAAATTTTATCAGCTTAAATTTTGAAAGAAAGATAAAAATAGATAGGAGCAACTGTTTTCGAGATATAAGCAAAAAACCAAAGTGAAAACTGTTACAGTTACTGAACAAAAATGTAATTCAGTTCTCAATGTTTAAGACGAAGACGAAAATGCAGCATTTAAAATCGACTCTGAAGATTTCAGTGACTTATATGTCACCTCTTTTTTCTTCTAATAAAGTATTGGACCCAATAAATTAAGTGTATTTTAAATCACAAGACATTTTCTGTTAAAGCACTTTTTTTTAAATATTAATTATTTTCAAACTTATATCTCGCTTATGTTTAGTCCTACATGAAAAATGCAAATAACTATTTTGTAGAAAATTTTATCAGCTTTAATTTGGTAAAAAGATAAAAATTGATAGGAGTAACTGTTTTCGAAATATAAGCAAGAAACCAAAAAACTGTTACCTTAATTAAGCGCTTGCATTAAAAAGTCTTCAGAGTCGTTTTTAAATGCTGCATTTTCGTCTTCGTCTCAAACATTGAAAACTGAATTACATTTTTGTTCAGGAACAGTTACAGTTTTCTTATTGGTTTTTTGCTAATATCTCGAAAACAGTTACTCCTATCAAATTATTTTATCTTTTTTCCAAAATTAAAGCTGATAAAATTTCCAACAAAATAGTTATTTACATTTTTTTTGTAGGACCAACCATAAGCGAGTTATAGAGTTGGATATAAATAATCTTTAACAAAAATTTGCTTTAAAATAAAATGTTTGAAAAACCGAAATTAAACTAAATTAATTGGGTCTAACACTTTAGTAGAGGAAAAAGGAGGCGACGTAAAAGTCACCAAAGTCTTCAGAGTCGTTTTTAATCGTCATATTAATAACAATAACATTAATAATAATAATACTAATAGTACTAAATTTTCTTATATGCAAACGCTTAATTAAGGTAACAGTTTTTTGGTTTCTTGCTTATATCTCGAAAACAGTTACTCCTATCAATTTTTATCTTTTTACTAAAATTAAAGCTGATAAAATTTCCTACAAAATAGTTATTTGCATTTTTCATGTAGGACTAACCATAAGCGAGATATAAGTTTGAAAATAATTAATATTTAAAAAAAAAATGCATTAACAGAAAATGTCTTGTGATTTAAAATACACTTAATTTATTGGGTCTAATACTTTATTGGAAGAAAAAGGAGGTGACATAAAAGTCACTGAAGTCTTCAGAGTCGATTTTAAATGCTGCATTTTCGTCTTTGTCTCAAACATTGAAAACTGAATTACATTTTTGTTCAGTAACAGTTACAGTTTTCTTATTGGTTTTTTGCTTATATCTTGAAAACAGTTACTCCTATCAAATTTTATCTTTCTTCCAAAATTAAAGCTGATAAAATTTCCAACAAAATAGTTATTTACATTTTTCTTGTAGAACCAAGTATAAACGAGTTATAGAGTTGGATATAAATAATATTTAACAAAAATTTGCTTTAAAATAAAATGCTTGAAAAACCGGAATTAAACTAAATTAATTGTGTCTTCCACTTTAGTAGAAGAAAAAGGAGAAGACATAAAAGTCACTAAATGTTTCAGAGTCGTCTTTAGTCGTCATATTAATAACAATAACATTAATAATAATAATATTAATAGTACTAAATTTTCTTATATGCAAACGCTTAATTAAGGTAACAGTTTTTTGGTTTCTTGCTTATATCTCGAAAACAGTTACTCCTATCAATTTTTATCTTTTTACTAAAATTAAAGCTGATAAAATTTCCTACAAAATAGTTATTTGCATTTTTCATGTAGGACTAACCATAAGCGAGATATAAGTTTGAAAATAATTAATATTTAAAACAAATGTGCTTTAACAGAAAATGCCTTGTGATTTAAAATACACTTAATTTATTGGGTCCAATACTTTATTAGAAGAAAAAGGAGGTGACATAAAAGTCACTGAAGTCTTCAGAGTCGTTTTTAAATGCTGCATTTTTGTCATCGTCTCAAACATTGAAAACTGAATTACATTTTTGTTCAGTAACAGTTACAGTTTTCTTCTTGGTTTTTTGCTTAAATCTCGAAAACAGTTACACCTATCAAATTTTATCTTTCTTTCAAAATTAAAGCTGATAAAATTTCCAACAAAGTAGATATTTGCATTTTTCTTGTAGGACCAAGCATAAGTGAGTTATAGAGATGGATATAAATAATATCTAACAAAAATTTGCTTTAAAATAAAATGTTTGAAAAACTGAAATTAAACTAAATTAATTGTGTCTAACACTTTAGTGGAGGAAAAAGGAGAAGACATAAAAGTCTCTAAAGGTTTCAAAGTCGTCTTTAGTCGTCATATTAATAACAATAACATTAATAATAATACTAATAGTACTAAATTTGCTTATATGCAAACGCTTAATTAAGGTAACAGTTTTTTGGTTTCTTGCTTATATCTCGAAAACAGTTACTCCTATCAATTTTTATCTTTTTTTCAAAATTAAAGCTGATAAAATTTCCCACAAAATAGTTAATTGCATTTTTTTGTAGAACCAACCATAAGCGAGTTATAGAGTTGAATATAAATAATCTTTAACAAAAATTTGTTTTAAAATAAAATGTTTGAAAAACCGATATTAAACTAAATTAATTGGGTCTAACACTTTAGTAGAGGAAAAAGGAGAAGACATAAAAGTCACCAAAGTCTTCAGAGTTGTTTTTAGTACTAAATTTGCTTATATGCAAGCGCTTAATTAAGGTAACAGTTTTTTGGTTTCTTGCTTATATCTCGAAAACAGTTACTCCTATCAATTTTTATCTTTTTACTAAAATTAAAGCTGATAAAATTTCCTACAAAATAGTTATTTGCATTTTTCATGTAGGACTAACCATAAGCGAGATATAAGTTTGAAAATAATTAATATTTAAAAAATAGTGCTTTAACAGAAAATGTTTAGTGATTTAAAATACACTTAATTTATTAGGTCCAATACTTTATTAGAAGAAAAAGGAGGTGACATATAAGTCACTGAAGTCTTCAGAGTCGACTTTAAATGCTGCATTTTCGTCTTCGTCTCAAACATTGAAAACTGAATTACATTTTTGTTCAGTAACAGTTACAGTTTTCATATTGGTTTTTTGCTTATATCTCGAAAACAGTTACTCCTATCAATTTTTATCTTTCTTTTAAAATTAAAGCTGATAAAATTTCCTACAAAATAGTTATTTGCATTTTTCTTGTAGGCCCAACCATAAGCGAGTTATAGAGTTGGATATAAATAATATTTAACAAAAATTTGCTTTAAAATAAAATGTTTGAAAAACTAAAATTAAACTAAATTAATTGTGTCTAACACTTTAGTTGAGGAAAAAGGAGAAGACATTAACGTCACTAAAGGTTTCAGAGTCGTCTTTAGTCGTCATATTAATAACAATAACATTAATAATAATAATACTAATAGTACTAAATTTGCTTATATGCAAGCGCTTAATTAAGGTAACAGTTTCTTGCTTATATCTCGAAAACAGTTACTTCTATCAATTTTTATCTTTTTACTAAAATTAAAGCTGATAAAATTTCTTACAAAATAGTTATTTGCATTTTTCATGTAGGACTAACCATAAGCGAGATATAAGTTTGAAAATAATTAATATTTAAAAAAAAGTGCTTTAACAGAAAATGTTTAGTGATTTAAAATACACTTAATTTATTAAGTCCAATACTTTATTAGAAGAAAAAGGAGGTGACATATAAGTCACTGAAGTCTTCAGAGTCGATTTTAAATGCTGCATTTTCGTCTTCGTCTCAAACATTGAAAACTGAATTACATTTTTGTTCAGTAACAGTTACAGTTTTCATATTGGTTTTTTGCTTATATCTCGAAAACAGTTACTCCTATCAATTTTTATCTTTCTTTTAAAATTAAAGCTGATAAAATTTCCTACAAAATAGTTATTTGCATTTTTCTTGTAGGACCAACCATAAGCGAGTTATAGAGTTGGATATAAATAATATTTAACAAAAACTTGCTTTAAAATAAAATGTTTGAAAAACTAAAATTAAACTAAATTAATTGTGTCTAACACTTTAGTAGAGGAAAAAGGAGAAGACATAAAAGTCACTAAAGGTTTCAGAGTCGTCTTTAATCGTCATATTAATAACAATAACATTAATAATAATAATACTAATAGTTTTAAATTTGCTTACATGCAAACGCTTAATTAAGGTAACAGTTTTTTGGTTTCTTGCTTATATCTCAAAAACAGTTACTTATATCAATTTTTATTTTTTTACAAACATTAAAGCTGATAAAATTTCCTACAAAATAGTTATTTGAATTTTTCATGTAAGACTAACCATAAGCGAGATATAAGTTTAAAAATTATTAATATTTAAAAAAAAAGTGCTTTAACAGAAATGCCTTGTGATTTAAAATACACTTAATTTATTGGGTCCAATACTTTATTAGAAGAAAAAGGAGGTGACATAAAAGTCGCTGAAGTCTTCAGAGTCGATTTTAAATGCTGCATTTTCGTCTTCGTTTCAAACATTGAAAACTGAATTACATTTTTGTTCAGTAACTGTAACAGTTTTCACTTTGGTTTTTTGCTTATATCTCGAAAACAATTACTCCAATCAATTTTTATCTATCTTTCAAAATTAAAGCTGATAAAATTTCCAACAAAATAGTTATTTACATTTTTCTTGTAGGACCAAGTATAAACGAGTTATAGAGTTGGATATAAATAATATTTAACAAAAATTTGCTTTACAATAAAATGCTTGAAAAACGGGAATTAAACTAAATTAATTGTGTCTAACACTTTAGTAGAGGAAAAAGGAGAAGACATAAAAGTCACTAAATGTTTGAGAGTCGTCTTTAGTCGTCATATTAATAACAATAACATTAATAATAATAATACTAATAGTACTAAATTTGCTTGTATGCCAACGCTTAATTAAGGTGACAGTTTTTTGGTTTCTTGCTTATATCTCGAAAACAGTTACTCCTATCAATTTTTATCTTTTTACTAAAATTAATGCTGATAAAATTTCCTACAAAATAGTTTTTTGCATTTTTCATGTAAGACTAACCATAAGCGAGATATAAGTTTGAAAATAATCAATATTTAAAAAAAAAAGTGCTTTAACAAAAAATGTCTTGTGATTTAAAATACACTTAATTTATTGGGTCCAATACTTTATTAGAAGAAGAAGGAGGTGACTTAAAAGTCACTGAAGTCTTCAGAGTCGTTTTTAAATGCTGCATTTTCGTCTACGTCTCAAACATTGAAAACTGAATTACATTTTTGTTCAGTAACAGTTACAGTTTTCTTATTGGTTTTTTGCTTATATCTCGAAAACAGTTACTCCTATCAATTTTTATCTTTTTTTCAAAATTCAAGCTGATAAAATTTCCTACAAAATAGTTATTTGCATTTTTCTTGTAGGACCAACCATAAGCGAGTTATAGAGTTGGATATAAATAATCTTTAACAAAAATTTGCTTTAAAATAAAATGTTTGAAAAACCGAAATTAAACTAAATTAATTAAGACTAACACTTTAGTAGAGGAAAAAGAAAAGACATAATAGTCACCAAAGTCTTGAGAGTCGTTTTTAGTCGTCATATTAATAACAATAACATTAATAATAATAATACTAATATTACTAAATTTGCTTATATGCAAACGCTTAATTAAGGTAACAGTTTCTTGCTTATATCTCGAAAACAATTCCTTCTATCAATTTTTATTTTTTTACTAAAATTAAAGCTGATAAAATTTCCTACAAAATAGTTATTTGCATTTTTCATGTAGGGCTAACCATAAGCGAGATATAAGTTTGAAAATAATTAATATTTAAAAAAAAAGTGCTTTAACAGAAAATGTCTTGTAATTTAAAATACACTTAATTTATTGGGTCCAATACTTTATTAGAAGAAAAAGGAGGTGACATAAAAGTCACTGAAGTCTTCAGAGCCGTTTTTAAATGATGCATTTTCGTCTTCGTCTCAAACATTGAAAACTGAATTACATTTTTGTTCAGTAACTGTAACAGTTTTCACTTTGGTTTTTTGCTTATATCTCGAAAACAATTACTCCTATCAATTTTTATCTCTTTTTCAAAATTAAAGCTGATAAAATTTCCTACAATATAGTTTTGCATTTTTCATGTAGGACTAACCATAAGCGAGATATAAGTTTGAAAATAATCAATATTTAAAAAAAAGTGCTTTAACAAAAAATGTCTTGTGATTTAAAATACACTTAATTTATTGGGTCCAATACTTTATTAGAAGAAAAAGGAGGTGACTTAAAAGTCACTGAAGTCTTCAGAGTCGTTTTTAAATGCTGCATTTTCGTCTACGTCTCAAACATTGAAAACTGAATTACATTTTTGTTCAGTAACAGTTACAGTTTTCTTATTGGTTTTTTGCTTATATCTCGAAAACAGTTACTCCTATCAATTTTTATCTTTTTTTAAAAATTCAAGCTGATAAAATTTCCTACAAAATAGTTATTTGCATTTTTCTTGTAGGACCAACCATAAGCGAGTTATAGAGTTAGATATAAATAATCTTTAACAAAAATTTGCTTTAAAATAAAATGTTTGAAAAACCGAAATTAAACTAAATTAATTATGACTAACACTTTAGTAGAAGAAAAAGGAGAAGACATAAAAGTCACCAAAGTCTCGAAAGCCGTTTTTAGTCGTCATATTAATAACAATAACATTAATAATAATAATACTAATATTACTAAATTTGCTTATATGCAAGCGCTTAATTAAGGTAACAGTTTCTTGCTTATATCTCGAAAACAGTTACTTCTATCAATTTTTATTTTTTTACTAAAATTAAAACTGATAAAAATTCCTACAAAATAGTTATTTGCATTTTTCTTGTAGGACCAAGTATAAGCGAGTTATAAAGATGGATATAAATAATATTTAACAAAAATTTGCTTTAAAATAAAATGTTTGAAAAATCTAAATTAAACTAAATTAATTGAGTCTAACACTTTAGTATAGGAAAAGGGAGAAAACATAAAAGTCACCAAAGTCTTCAGAGTCGTTTTTGGTCGTCATATTAATAACAATAACATTAATAATAATAAAACTAATAGTACTAAATTTGCTTATATGCAAGCGCTTTATTAAGGTAACAGTTTTTTGGTTTCTTGCTTATATCTCGAAAACAGTTACTCCTATCAATTTTTATCTTTTTACTAAAATTAAAGCTGATAAAATTTCCTACAAAATAGTTATTTGCATTTTTCTTGTAGGACCAAGTATAAGCGAGTTATAAAGATGGATATAAATAATATTTAACAAAAATTTGCTTTAAAATAAAATGTTTGAAATACTGAAATTAAACTAAATTAATTGTGTCTAACACTTTAGTAGAGGAAAAAGGAGGACACATAAAAGTCACTAAAGGTTTCAGAGACGTCTTTAATCGTCATACTAATAACAATAACATTAATAATATTAATACTAATAGTACTAAATTTGCTTGTATGCCAACGCTTAATTAAGGTGACAGTTTTTTGGTTTCTTGCTTATATCTCGAAAACAGTTACTCCTATCAATTTTTATCTTTTTACTAAAATTAAAGCTGATAAAATTTCCTACAAAATAGTTATTTGCATTTTTCATGTAAGACTAACCATAAGCGAGATATAAGTTTGAAAATAATCAATATTTAAAAAAAAAGTGCTTTAACAAAAAATGTCTTGTGATTTAAAATACACTTAATTTATTGGGTCCAATACTTTATTAGAAGAAAAAAGAGGTGACTTAAAAGTCACTGAAGTCTTCAGAGTCGTTTTTAAATGCTGCATTTTCGTCTACGTCTCAAACATTGAAAAATGAATTACATTTTTGTTCAGTAACAGTTACAGTTTTCTTATTGGTTTTTTGCTTATATCTCGAAAACAGTTACTCCTATCAATTTTTATCTTTTTTTCAAAATTCAAGCTGATAAAATTTCCTACAAAATAGTTATTTGCATTTTTCTTGTAGGACCAACCATAAGCGAGTTATAGAGTTGGATATAAATAATCTTTAACAAAAATTTGCTTTAAAATAAAATGTTTGAAAAACCGAAATTAAACTAAATTAATTAAGACTAACACTTTAGTAGAGGAAAAAGAAAAGACATAAAAGTCACCAAAGTCTTGAGAGTCGTTTTTAGTCGTCATATTAATAACAATAACATTAATAATAATAATACTAATATTACTAAATTTGCTTATATGCAAGCGCTTAATTAAGGTAACAGTTTCTAGCTTATATCTCGAAAACAATTCCTTCTATCAATTTTTATTTTTTTACTAAAATTAAAGCTGATAAAATTTCCTACAAAATAGTTATTTGCATTTTTCATGTAGGGCTAACCATAAGCGAGATATAAGTTTGAAAATAATTAATATTTAAAAAAAAAGTGCTTTAACAGAAAATGTCTTGTAATTTAAAATACACTTAATTTATTGGGTCCAATACTTTATTAGAAGAAAAAGGAGGTGACATAAAAGTCACTGAAGTCTTCAGAGCCGTTTTTAAATGATGCATTTTCGTCTTCGTCTCAAACATTGAAAACTGAATTACATTTTTGTTCAGTAACTGTAACAGTTTTCACTTTGGTTTTTTGCTTATATCTCGAAAACAATTACTCCTATCAATTTTTATCTTTCTTTCAAAATTAAAGCTGATAAAATTTCCTACAAAATAGTTATTTGCATTTCTTTTGTAAGACCAACCATAAGCGAGTTATAGAGTTGGATATAAATAATCTTTAACAAAAATTTGCTTTAAAATAAAATGTTTGAAAAACCTAAATTAATCTAAATTAATTGAGTCTAACACTTTAGTATAGGAAAAAGGAGAAGACATAAAAGTCACCAAAGCCTTCAGAGTCGTTTTTGGTCGTCATATTAATAACAATAACATTAATAATAATAATACAAATAGTACTAAATTTGCTTATATGCAAACGCTTAATTAAGGTAACAGTTTTTTGGTTTCTTGCTTATATCTCGAAAACAGTTACTTCTATCAATTTTTATCTTTTAACTAAAATTAAAGCTGATAAAATTTCCTACAAAATAGTTATTTGCATTTTTCATGTAGGACTAACCATAAGCGAGATATAAGTTTGAAAATAATTAATATTTAAAAAAAAAGTGCTTTAACAGGAAATGTCTTGTGATTTAAAATACACTTAATTTTATGGGTCCAATAGTTTATTAGAAGAAAAAGGAGGTGACATAAAAGTCACTGAAGTCTTCAGAGTCGTTTTTAAATGATGCATTTTCGTCTTCGTCTCAAACATTGAAAACTGAATTACATTTTTGTTCAGTAACTGTAACAGTTTTCACTTTGGTTTTTTGCTTATATCTCGAAAACAATTACTCCTATCAATTTTTATCTTTCTTTCAAAATTAAAGCTGATAAAATTTCCTACAAAATAGTTATTTGCATTTCTTTTGTAAGACCAAACATAAGCGAGTTATAGAGTTGGATATAAATAATCTTTAACAAAAATTTGCTTTAAAATAAAATGTTTGAAAAACCTAAATTAAACTAAATTAATTGAGTCTAACACTTTAGTATAAGAAAAAGGAGAAGACATAAAAGTCACCAAAGTCTTCAGAGTCGTTTTTGGTCGTCATATTAATAACAATAACATTAATAATAATAATACAAATAGTACTAAATTTGCTTATATGCAAACGCTTAATTAAGGTAACAGTTTTTTGGTTTCTTGCTTATATCTCGAAAACAGTTACTTCTATCAATTTTTATCTTTTAACTAAAATTAAAGCTGATAAAATTTCCTACAAAATAGTTATTTGCATTTTTCATGTAGGACTAACCATAAGCGAGATATAAGTTTGAAAATAATTAATATTTAAAAAAAAAGTGCTTTAACAGGAAATGTCTTGTGATTTAAAATACACTTAATTTTATGGGTCCAATACTTTATTAGAAGAAAAAGGAGGTGACATAAAAGTCACCAAAGTCTTGAGAGTCGTTTTTAGTCGTCATATTAATAACAATAACATTAATAATAATAATACTAATATTACTAAATTTGCTTATATGCAAGCGCTTAATTAAGGTAACAGTTTCTTGCTTATATTTCGAAAACAGTTACTCCTATCAATTTTTATCTTTTTACTAAAATTAGAGCTGATAAAATTTCCTACAAAATAGTTATTTGCATTTTTTATGTAGGACTAACCATAAGCGAGATATAAGTTTAAAAATAATTAATATTTAAAAAAAAAGTGCTTTAACAGAAAATGCCTTGTGATTTAAAATACACTTAATTTATTGGGTCCAATACTTAATTAGAAGAAAAAGGAGGTGACAGAAAATGCTGCATTTTCGTCTTCGTCTCAAACATTGAAAACTGAATTACATTTTTGTTCAGTAACAGTTACAGTTTTCTTATTGATTTTTTGCTTATATCTCGAAAACCGTTACTCCTATCAATTTTTATCTTTTTACTAAAATTAAAGCTGATAAAATTTTCTACAAAATAGTTATTTGCATTTTTTATGTAGGACTAACCATAAGCGAGATATAAGTTTGAAAATAATTAATATTTAAAAAAAAAAGTGCTTTAACAGAAAATGTCTTGTGATTTAAAATACACTTAATTTATTGGGTCCAATACTTTATTAGAAAAAAAAGGAGGTGACTTAAAAGTCACTGAAGTCTTCAGAGTCGTTTTTAAATGCTGCATTTTCGTCTACGTCTCAAACATTGAAAACTGAATTACATTTTTGTTCAGTAACTGTTACAGTTTTCACTTTGGTTTTTTGCTTATATCTCGAAAACAGTTACTCCTATAAATTTTTATCTTTTCTTTAAAATTAAAGCTGATAAAATTTCCTACAAAATAGTTATTTGCATTTCTTTTGTAAGACCAACCATAAGCGACAAAAATGTAATTCAGTTTCCAATGTTTGAGACGAAGACGAAAATGCATCATTTAAAAACGACTCTGAAGACTTCAGTGACTTTTATGTCATCTCCTTTTTCTTCTAATAAAGTATTGGACCCAATAAATTAAGTGTATTTTAAATCACAAGACATTTTCTGTTAAAGCACTTTTTTTTAAATATTAATTATTTTCAAACTTATATCTCGCTTATGGTTAGTCCTACATAAAAAATGCAAATAACTATTTTGTTGGAAATTTTATCAGCTTTAATTTTAGTAAAAAGATAAAAACTGATAGGAGTAACTGTTTTCGAAATATAAGCAAGAAACTGTTACCTTAATAAAGCGCTTGCATATAAGCAAATTTAGTACTATTAGTATTATTATTATTAATGTTATTGTTATTAATATGACGATTAAATACGACTCTGAAGACTTTGGAGACTTTTACGTCTCCTCCTTTTTCCTCTACTAAAGTGTTAGACCCAATTAATTTAGTTTAATTTAGGTTTTTCAAACATTTTATTTTAAAGCAAATTTTTGTTAAAGATTATTTATATCCAACTCTATAACGCGCTTATAGTTGGTCCTACAAAAAAAATGCAAATAACTAGTTTGTAGGAAATTTTATCAGCTTGAATTTTGAAAAAAAGATAAAAATTGATAGGAGTAACTGTTTTCGAGATATAAGCAAAAAACCAATAAGAAAACTGTAACTGTTACTGAACAAAAATGTAATTCAGTTTTCAATGTTTGAGACAAAGACGAAAATGCAGCATTTAAAATCGACTCTGAAGACTTCAGTGACTTTTATGTCACCTCCTTTTTCTTCTAATAAAGTATTGGACCCATTAAATTAAGTGTATTTTAAATCACAAGACATTTTCTGTTAAAGCAATTTTTTTTAAATATTAATTATTTTCAAACTTACATCTCGCTTATTGTTAGTCCTACATGAAAAAAGCAAATTACTATTTTGTAGGAAATTTTATCAGCTTTAATTTTAGTAAAAAGATAAAAATTAATAGGAGTAACTGTTTTCGAGATATAAGCAAGAAACCAAAAAACTGTTACCTTAATTAAGCGCTTGCATATAAGCAAATTTAGTACTAAAAACAACTCTGAAGACTTTGGTGACTTTTATGTCTTCTCCTTTTTCCTCTACTAAAGTGTTAGACCCAATTAATTTGGTTTAATATCGGTTTTTCAAACATTTTATTTTAAAGCAAATTTTTGTTAAAGATTATTTATATCCAACTCTATAACTCGCTTATAGTTGGTCCTACAAAAAAATGCAAATAACTGTTTTGTAGGAAATTTTATCAGCTTTAATTTAGAAAAAGAGATAAAAATTGATAGGAGTAACTGTTTTCGAGATATAAGCAAGAAACCAAAAAACTGTTACCTTAATAAAGCGCTTGCATATAAGCAAATTTAGTACTATTAGTATTATTATTATTAATGTTATTGTTATTAATATGACGATTAAAAACGACTCTGAAGACTTTGGTGACTTTTACGTCTCCTCCTTTTTTCTCTACTAAAGTGTTAGACCTAATTAATTTAGTTTAATTTCGGTTTTTCAAACATTTTATTTTAAAGCAAATTTTTGTTTAAGTTTCTTTATATCCAACTCTATAACTCGCTTATGGTTGGTCCTACAAAAAAAATGCATAAAACTATTTTGGAGGAAATTTTATCAGCTTTAATTTTGAAAAAAAGATAAAAATTTATAGGAGTAACTGTTTTTGAGATATAAGCAAAAAACCAAAGTGAAAACTGTAACAGTTACTGAACAAAAATGTAATTCAGTTTTCAATGTTTAAGACGTAGACGAAAATGCAGCATTTAAAAACGACTCTGAAGACTTCAGTGACTTTTAAGTCACCTCCTTTTTCTTCTAATAAAGTATTGGATCCAATAAATTAAGTGTATTTTAAATCACAAGACATTTTTTGTTAAAGCACTTTTTTTTTAAATATTGATTATTTTCAAACTTATATCTCGCTTATGGTTAGTCCTACATGAAAAATGCAAAAAACTATTTTGTAGGAAATTTTATCGGTTTTAGTTTTAGTAAAAAAATAAAAATTGAAAGGAGTAACTGTTTTCGAGATATAAGCAAGAAACCAGAAAACTGTCATCTTAATTAAGCGTTGCATACAAGCAAATTTAGTACTATTAGTATTATTATTATTAATGTTATTGTTATTAGTATGACGATTAAAGACGACTCTAAAACCTTTAGTGACTTTTATGTCTTCTCCTTTTTCCTCTACTAAAGTGTTAGACACAATTAATTTAGTTTAATTTCAGTATTTCAAACATTTTATTTTAAAGCAAATTTTTGTTAAATATTATTTATATCCATCTTTATAACTCGCTTATACTTGGTCCTACAAGAAAAATGCAAATAACTATTTTGTAGGAAATTTTATCAGCTTTAATTTTGAAAAAAAGATAAAAATTGATAGGAGTAACTGTTTTCGGGATATAAGCAAGAAACTGTAACCTTAAATAAGCGCTTGCATATTTGCAAATTTAGTACTATTAGTATTATTATTATTAATGTTATTGTTATTAATATGACGACTAAAAACGACTCTCAAGACTTTGGTGACTTTTATGTCACCTTCTTTTTCTTCTAATAAAGTATTGGACCCATTAAATTAAGTGTATTTTAATCACAAGACATTTTCTGTTAAAGCACTTTTTTTTAAATATTAACTATTTTCAAACTTATATCTCGCTTATGGTTAGTCCTACATGAAAAATGCAAATAACTATTTTGTAGGAAATTTTATCAGCTTTAATTTTAGTAATCTGAGCGTTTTCTCATTTCTATGCAAGAGATCATCTGTGATTTGTGTTTTTAGGCAAGAAATTGTCTAAAATTAATAACTCATTTTAAAACTGGTATAAAAACATTTACTATACAAAAGTTATAATCGGTTTTTAATAATAATAATATTAATAATAATAATAATAATAATAATAATAATAATAATAATAATAGTAATAATAATAAAAATAATAGTAATAATAATAATAATAATAAAAATAATAATAATAGTAGTAATAAAATTAAGCTTAGTTTTCTAAGCAAAAATGAAGCTTATTTTGCGTTATATGAGCGTTTTCTCATTTCTATGCAAAAGATCATGTGTGATCTGTGTTTTTAGGCAATCTAAGCCATTTTATAGTTTTTAGGCAAGAAATTGGCTAAAATTAATCACTCATTTTAAAACTGGTATAAAAACAATACTATACAAAAGTTATAATCGGTTTTTAATAATAACAATTATAATAATAATAATAACAATAATAATAATAATAATAACAATAATAATAATAATAATAACAATAATAATAATAAAAATAATAATAATAGTAATAAAAGTAAGCTTAGTTTTCTAAGCAAAAATGGAGCTTATTTTGTGTGTTATATGAGTGTTTTCTCATTTCTATGCAAGAAATCATCTGTGATCTGTGTTTTTAGGCAAGAAATTGTCTAAAAATAATATCTCATTTTAAAACTGGTATAAAAACATTTACTATACAAAAGTTAATAATAATAATAATATAAATAATAATAATAATATTAACAATAATAATAATAATAATAATAATAATAATAATAATAGTAATAGTAACAAAAGTAATAATAATAATAATACTTTTAATAAGAAAAAATGGAGCTTATTTTGTGTGTTACATGAGCGTTTTCTCATTACTATGCAAAAGATCATGTGTGATCTGTGTTTTTAGGCAATCTAAGCCATTTTATAGTTTTTAATATTTAACAAAAATTAGAAGAGGAAAAAGGAGAAGACATAAAAGTCACTAAATGTTTCAGAGTCGTCTTTAGTCGTCATATTCATAACAATAACATTAATAATAATAATACTAATAGTACTAAATTTGCTTATATGCAAACGCTTAATTAAGGTAACAGTTTATTGGTTTCTTGCTTATATCTCGAAAACAGTTACCCCTATCAATTTTTATCTTGTTTCAAAATTAAAGCTGATAAAATTTCCTACAAAATAGTTATTTGCATTTTTTTGTAGGACCAACCATAAGCGAGTTATAGAGTTGGATATAAATAATCTTTAACAAAAATTTGCTTTAAAATAAAATGTTTGAAAAACCGATATTAAACTAAATTAATTGGGTCTAACACTTTAGTAGAGAAAAAAGGAGAAGACATAAAAGTCACCAAAGTCTTCAGAGTTGTTTTTAGTACTAAATTTGCTTATATGCAAGCGCTTAATTAAGGTAACAGTTTTTTGGTTTCTTGCTTATATCTTGAAAACAGTTACTCCTATCAATTTTTATCATTTTACTAAAATTAAAGCTGATAAAATTTCCTACAAAATAGTAAATTGCATTTTTTATGTAGGACTAACCATAAGCGAGATATAAGTTTGAAAATAATGAATATTTAAAAAAAAAGTGCTTTAACCGAAAATGTCTTGTGATTTAAAATACACATAATTTATTGGGTCCAATACTTTATTAGATGAAAAAAGAGGTGACATAAAAGTCACTGAAGTCTTCAGAGTCGATTTTAAATGCTGCATTTCCGTCTTCGTCTCAAACATTGAAAACTGAATTACATTTTTGTTCAGTAACAGTTACAGTTTTCTTATTGGTTTTTTGCTTATATCTCAAAAACTGTTACTCCTATCAATTTTTATCTTTTTTTCAAAATTAAAGCTGATAAAATTTCCTACAAAATCGTTATTTGCATTTTTCTTGTAGGACCAACCATAAGCGAGTTATAGAGTTGGATTTAAATAATATTTAACAAAAATTTGCTTTAAAATAAAATATTTGAAAAACTGAAATTAAACTAAATTAATTGTGTCCAACACTTTAGTAGAGAAAAAAGGAAAAGACATAAAAGTCACCAAAGTCTTCAGAGTCAGTTTCAGACTAACCATAAGCGAGATATAAGTTTGAAAATAATTAATAATTAAAAAAAAATGTGCTTTAACAAAAAATGTCTTGTGATTTAAAATACACTTAATTTATTGGGTCCAGTACTTTATTAGAAGAAAAACGAGGTGACATAAAAGTCACTGAAGTCTTCAGAGTCGATTTTAAATGCTGCATTTTCGTTTTCGTCTCAAACATTGAAAACTGAATTACATTTTGGTTCTGAAACGGTAACAGTTTTCACTTTGGTTTTTTGCTTATATCTCGAAAACAATTACTCCTATCAGTTTTTATCTTTCTTTCAAAATTAAAGCTGATAAAATTTCCTACAAAATAGTTATTTGCATTTTTCTTGTAGGACCAACCATAAGCGAGTTATAGAGTTGGATATAAATAATATTTAACAAAAACTTGCTTTAAAATAAAATGTTTGAAAAACTGAAATTAAACTAAATTAATTGTATCTAACACTTTAGTAGAGGAAAAAGAAAAAGACATAAAAGTCACCAAAGTCTTCAAAATCGTTTTTAGTCGTCATATTAACAACAATAACATTAATAATAATAAAACTAATAGTACTAAATTTGCTTACATGCAAACGCTTCATTCAGGTAACAGTTTTTTGGTTTCTTGCTTATAGCTCGAAAACAGTTACTCCTATAAATTTGACTAATCATAAGCGAAATATAAGTTTGAAAATAATTAATATTTAAAAAAAAGTGCTTTAACAGAAAATGTCTTGTGATTTAAAATACACTTAATTTTTTGGGTCCAATACTTTATTAGAAGAAAAACTAGGTGACATAAAAGTCACCGAAGTCTTCCGAGTCGTTTTTAAATGCTGCATTTTCGTCTTCGTCTCAAACATTGAAAACTGAATTACATTTTTGTTCAGTAACTGTAACAGTTTTCACTTTGGTTTTTTGCTTATATCTCGAAAACAGTTACTCCTATCAATTTTTATCTTTCTTTCAAAATTTAAGCTGATAAAATTTCCTACAAAATAGTTAATTGCATTTCTTTTGTAGGACCAACAATAAGCGAGCTATAGAGTTAGATATAAATAATCTTTAACAAAAATTTGCTTTAAAATAAAATGTTTGAAAAACCGAAATTAAACTAAATTAATTGGGTCTAACACTTTAGTGGAGAAAAAAGGAAAAGACATAAAAGTCACCAAAGTCTTCAGAGTCAGTTTTAGACTAACCATAAGCGAGATATAAGTTTGAAAATAATTAATAATTAAAAAAAAATGTGCTTTAACAGAAAATGTCTTGTAATTTAAAATACACTTAATTTATTGGGTCCAATACTTTATTAGAAGAAAAAGGAGGTGACAGAAAGGTCACTGAAGTTTTTAGAGTCGTTTGTAAATGCTGCATTTTCGTCTTCGTCTCAAACATTGAAAACTGAATTACATTTTTGTTCAGTAACAGTTATAGTTTTCTTATTGGTTTTTTGCTTATATCTCGAAAACACTAAAATAGTTATTTACATTTTTCTTGTAGAAACAAGCATAAGCAAGTTATAGAGTTGGATATAAATATTATTTAACAAAAATTTGCTTTAAAAAAAATGTTTGAAAAACCGAAATTAAACTAAATTAATTGTGTCTAACACTTTAGTAGAGGAAAAAGGAGAAGACATAAAAGTAACTAAAGGTTTCAGAGTTGTCTTTAGTCGTCATATTAATAACAATAACATTAATAATAATAATACTAATAGTACTAAATTTGCTTATATGCAAACGCTTAATTAAGGTAACAGTTTTTTGGTTTCTTGCTTATATCTCGAAAACAATTACTCCTATCAATTTTTATCTTTCTTTCAAAATTAAAGCTGATAAAATTTCCTACAAAATAGTTATTTGCATTTCTTTTGCAAACCAACCATAAGCGACTTATAGAGTTGGATATATATAATCTTTAACAAAAATTTGCTTTAAAATAAAATGTATAAAAAACCGAAATTAAACTAAATTAATTGTGTCTAACACTTTAGTAGAGAAAAAAGGAGGAGATATAAAAGTCACTAAAGTCTTCAGAATCGCCTTTAGTCGTCATATTAATAACAATAACATTGATAATAATAATACTAATAGTACTAAATTTGCTTATATGCAAACGCTTAATTAAGGTAACAGTTTTTTGGTTTCTTGCTTATATCTCGAAAGCAGTTACTCCTATCAATTTTTATTTTTTTACTAAAATTAAGGCTGATAAAATTTCCTACAAAATAGTTATTTCCATTTTTCATGTAGGACTAACCATAAGCGAGATATAAGTTTGAAAATAATTACAATTTAAAAAAAAGTGCTTCAACAGAAAATGTCTTGTGATTTAAAATACACTTAATTTATTGGGTCCAATAATCTATTTGAAGAAAAAAGAGGTGACAGAAAGGTCACTGAAGCCTTTAGAGTCGTTTGTAAATGCTGCATTTTCGTCTTCGTCTCAAACATTGAAAACTGAATTACATTTAAGACTTTAGTGACTTTTATGTCTCCTCCTTTTTCCTCTACTAAAGTGTTAGACACAATTAATTTAGTTTAATTTTAGTTTTTCAAACATTTTATTTTAAAGCAAATTTTAGTTAAATATTAAAAACTATAAAATGGCTTAGATTGCTTAAAAACACAGATCACACATGATCTTTTGCATAAAAATGAGAAAAGGCTCATATAATACAAAATAAGCTTTATTTTTGCTTAGAAAACTAAGCTTACTTTTATTACTACCATTATTATTATTTTAATATTATTATTATTATTACTATTATTATTATTATTATTATTACTATTATTGTTATTATTGTTATTATTATTATTAATATTATTATTATTAAAAACCGATTATAACTTTTGTATAGTAAATGTTTTTATACCAGTTTTAAAATGAGTTATTAATTTTAGACAATTTCTTTTCTAAAAACACAGATCACAGATGATCTCTTGAATAGAAATGAGAAAACGCTCATATAACACAAAATAAGCTTTATTTTTGCTTAGAAAACTAAGCTTACTTTTATTACTACTATTATTATTATTATTTTTATTATTATTATTATTATTATTACTATTATTTTTATTATTATTATTACTATTATTATTATTATTATTATTATTATTATTATTATTATTAATATTATTATTATTAAAAACCGATTATAACTTTTGTATAGTAAATGTTTTTATACCAGTTTTAAAATGAGTTATTAATTTTATTCAATTTCTTGCTTAAAAACACATCACAGATGATCTCTTGCATAGTAATGAGAAAACGCTCATATAACACACAAAATAAGCTTCATTTTTGCTTGGAAAACTAAGCTTACCTTTATTACTATTAATATTATTATTATTATTATTATTATTAATATTATTATTATTATTACTATTATTATTATTATTATTATTATTATTATTATTATTATTATTATTATTATTATTATTATTATTATTATTATTATTATTATTATTAACTTTTGCATAGTAAATGTTTTTTTATACCAGTTTTAAAATGAGTTATTAATTTTAGACAATTTCTTGCCTAAAAACACATCACAGATGATTTCTTGCATAGAAATGAGAAAACGCTCATATAACACACAAAATAAGCTTCATTTTTGCTTAGAAAACTAAGCTTACTTTTATTACTATTATTATTTTTATTATTATTATTATTAATATTATTATTATTATTACTATTATTATTATTATTATTATTATTATTATTATTATTATTATTATTATTATTATTATTATTATTAACTTTTGCATAGTAAATGTTTTTATACCAGTTTTAAAATGAGTTATTAATTTTAGACAATTTCTTGCCTAAAAACACATCACAGATGATTTCTTGCATAGAAATGAGAAAACGCTCATATAACACACAAAATAAGCTTCATTTTTGCTTAGAAAACTAAGCTTACTTTTATTACTATTATTATTTTTATTATTATTTTTATTATTATTATTATTATTATTATTATTATTATTACTATTATTATTATTATTACTATTATTTTTATTATTATTATTATTATTATTATCATTGTTATTAGTATTATTATTATTAAAAACTTATATTAAACAGAAAACGTCGTATTCTGACACAAAAAAACGAATTACGTTATAGACTTGACGAGAACGGCGTATCTCGGACTCTTATAGGACTCTTATAGGGTCAAAAAGTATCAGTTTGGATTAAAACAAATTATTTTTGTTGACTCTCAGTCTGAATTGTTCATCAGTTCAAACAAAAACGGCTTATTTTAGCCGATCTTTTGCATTGAACAAGAAAACTTATATCGAACAGACTAAAAACGTATTAATCTGGCATAAAAGAGCAATTTATGTATCACTTTGGATAAAGGCAGCTAATCCTATTCGTTTCATTGCTTAAAATAGACAGAATCGTTAATAAATCTAACAAAACCGCTGTATTCTAGCACAAAATACTAATTACATTATAGTTTCGACGAGAATAGCTTATTTGGAATGATTCTATGCTTCCAAACGAGTAAATTTTTATTAAACAGATGCCAAACATCATGTTTTGTTCTATAAAGACATTTTATATTGCAGTTTGTATTAAATCAAAATATTTTCGTTGATCCTTTGTTAGAAGCAGCAAACCTAACATTTAAGAATCTGAAAACTTTGTATTCGGACACAAACCACCGAATTTTGTATCAGTTTAGACAAAAACGGTTGATTTTCGACAATATTTTGCTTTGAACAAGAAAACTTATATCAAACTGACTAAAAACGTCTTATTTTAGCACAAAACAAAAGATTTGCTTTATAATCTTAACGAGAGCTGTTAATTTCAAACGGTTCTATGCTTTGAAACGAGTAAACTTTCACTGAACAGAGGAAAAACATTTTATTTCGCCTTTTAAAAACGATTCATGCCACAGTTTGGATAAAAACCAATTATTTTCGTTAATTCATTGTTACAAACAAGAAACCTTACATCAAAGTAACTGAAAACCCCTTATTCAGGCACAGAAATTCGAATTACGTTTCAGTCTGAACAAAAACTGCTTACTTTAGACGATCCTTTGTTTTGATTACAAAAAATTACATTAAAAAGATTAAAAACGTCTTATTCTGACTGAAAACTGCAAATTATATATTACTCTAGATAAAAGCAATTTATCCTGATTACTCCTTTACTTAGAATAGAGGAAACTTGTATAAAACTTAATGAAAACTTTAAATTTCGTCTCAAAGAAATAAATTACGTTATAGTTTTGACCAGCACTGTTTATTTCAAACGATTTTATGATTCGAAACTAATGAACTTTTATGGGGCAGATGCAAAACCACATATTACCATATAAAGCGTTTTAAAGCAAATTATTACCTTTTGCAACAAGAAATTTCACGTCAAAGAAACTGAAAACTTCGTATCCATGCACAAATATTGAATTACGTATCAATTTAGGCAAATACAGGTTATTTTAAACGATTCCTTGCTATAAACAAAAAAATTTTTATCAAACATATTGAAAACGTCTTATTCTCGAAAATAAGAGCAAATTATGTATCAGCATTAACAAAAGCGGATTACTCTGTTTGATTCTATGCTTAGAGTAGAGTAAACTACTATAAAACGTAATGAAAACTCTATATTCAAGCTCAAAAGAACAAATTACGTTATAGTTTTGACAAAAAAAAATTATTTCGGACGATTACATACTTCGAAGTAAGCAAACTTTAATTGAACAAGTGCAAAAGCTAATACTTTGCTTTAAAATAACGAATTTTGTGGTAATATGGTATTTTGCATCTGTCCTATAAAAGTTTACTCGTTTCGCTCCATTGAATCATTCGAAATAAATTATTTTGACACAACAACGAAAATAATTTGTTTTTGTTTAAACTGTAACATGTCGTTTTTATAAAACGAACTAAGACGTTTGGCATCTGTTTAGTGAAAGTTTTCTCGTTTGGGGGCATAAAATCGTTTGAAATTAACAGTTCTGGTCAAAACTATAACGTAAATTATTTCTTTGAGACGAAATTTAAAGTTTTCATTAAGTTTTATACAAGTTTGCTCTATTCTAAGCAAAGGAGTAATCAGGATAAATTGCTTTTATTCAAAGTAATACATAATTTGCAGTTTTGAGCCAGAATAAGGCGTTTTTAATCTTTTTAATGTAAGTTTTTGTATTCAAAACAAAGGATCGTCTAAAGTAAGCAGTTTTTGTCCAGACTGAAACGTAATTCGAATTTCTGTGCCTGAATAAGGGATTTTCAGTTACTTTGATGTAAGGTTTCTTGTTTGTAACAATTAATTAACGAAAATAATTGGTTTTTATCCTAACTGTGGCATGAATCGTTTTTAAAAGGCGAAATAAGATGTTTTTCCTCTGTTCAGTGAAAGTTTACTCGTTTCAAAGCATAGAACCGTTTGAAATTAACAGCTCTCGTTAAGACTATAACGCAAATCTTTTGTTTTGTGCTAAAATAAGACGTTTTTAGTCAGTTTGATATAAGTTTTCTTGTTCAAAGCAAAATATTGTCGAAAATCAACCGATTTTGTCTAAACTGATCCAAAATTCGGTGGTTTGTGTCCGAATACAAAGTTTTCAGATTCTTTAATGTTAGGTTTGCTGCTTCGAACAAAGAATCAACGAAAATATTTTGTTTTAATACAAACTGCAATATAAAATGTTTTTATAGGACAAAACATGATGTTTGGCATCTGTTTAATAAAAATTTACTCGTTTGGAAGCATAGAGTCATTCCAAATAAGCTATTCTCGTCGAAACTATAATGTAATTAGTATTTTGTGCTAGAATACAGCGTTTTTGTTAGATTTATTAACAATTTTGTCTATTTTGAGCAATGAAACGAATAGGATTAGCTGCCTTTACCCAAAGTGATACATAAATTGCTCTTTTATGCCAGATTAATACGTTTTTAGTCTGTTCGATATAAGTTTTCTTGTTCAAAGCAAAAGATCGTCTAAAATAAGCCGTTTTTGTTTGAACTGATAAACAATTCAGACTGAGAGTCAACAAAAATAATTTGTTTTAATTCAAACTGATACTTTTTGACCCTATAAGAGTCCTATAAGAGTCCGAGATACGCCGCTCTCGTCAAGTCTATAACGTAATTCGTTTTTTTGTGTCAGAATACGACTTTTTCTGTCTGTTTAATATAATTTTTTAATAATAATAATAATAATAATAATAATAATAATAATAATAATAACAATAATAATAATAATAACAATAATAATAATAATAATAATAATAATAATAATAATAATAATAATAATAATAGTAATAGTAACAAAAGTAATAATAATGTTAATACTTTTAATAAGGAAAAATGAAGGTTTTTGTGTGTTACATGATCGTTTTCTCATTTCTATGCAAAAGATCATGTGTGATCTGTGTTTTTAGGCAATCTAAGCCATTTTATAGTTTTTAGGCAAGAAATTGCCTAAAATAAATCACTCATTTTAAAACTGGTATAAAAACATTAACTATACAAAAGTTATAATCGGTTTTTAATAATAATAATAATAATAATAATATTAACAATAATAATAATAATAATAATAATAATAATAATAATAATAATAATAATAATAATAATAATAATAATAATAATAATAGTAATAATAATAATAATAATAATAATAATAATAATAATAATAATAATAATAATAATAATAGTAGTAAATAATAATAATAATAATACTTATAATAATGAATTTCTTTCTTAAATAAGGCTTAGTTTTTCTAAACAAAAATGAAGCTTATTTTGTGTTATCTGAGCGTTTTCTCATTTCTATGCAAGAGATCATCTGTGATCTGTGTTTTTAGGCAAGAAATTGTCTAAAATTAATAACTCATTTTAAAACTGGTATAAAAACATTTACTATACAAAAGTTATAATCGGTTTTTAATAATAATAATAATAATAGTAATAATAATAATAAAAATAATAGTAATAATAATAATAATAATAAAAATAATAATAATAGTAGTAATAAAAGTAAGCTTAGTTTTCTAAGCAAAAATGAAGCTTATTTTGTGTTATCTGAGCGTTTTCTCATTTCTATGCAAGAGATCATCTGTGATCTGTGTTTTTAGGCAAGAAATTGTCTAAAATTAATGACTCATTTTAAAACTGGTATAAAAACATTTACTATACAAAAGTTATAATCGGTTTTTAATAATAATAATAATATTAATAATAATAATAATAATAATAATAATAATAATAATAATAATAATAGTAATAATAATAAAAATAATAGTAATAATAATAATAATAAAAATAATAATAGTAGTAATAAAAGTAAGCTTAGTTTTCTAAGCAAAAATAAAGCTTATTTTGTGTTATACGAGCGTTTTCTCATTTCTATGCAAGAGATCATCTGTGATCTGTGTTTTTAGGCAAGAAATTGTCTAAAATTAATAACTCATTTTAAAACTGGTTAAAAAATATTTACTATACAAAAGTTATAATCGGTTTTTAATAATAATAATATTAATAATAATAATAATAATAATAATAATAATAATAATAATAATAATAATAATAATAATAATAGTAATAATAATAATAAAAATAATAGTAATAATAATAATAATAATAATAATAATAATAATAGTAGTAATAAAAGTAAGCTTAGTTTTCTAAGCAAATATGAAGCTTATTTTGTGTTAGATGAGCGTTTTCTCATTTCTATGCAAAAGATCATGTGTGATCTGTGTTTTTAGGCAATCTAAGCCATTTTATAGTTTTTAATATTTAACAAAAATTTGCTTTAAAATAAAATGTTTGAAAAACTGAAATTAAACTAAATTAATTGTGTCTAACACTTTAGTAAAAGAAAAAGGAGGAGACATAAAAGTCACTAAAGTCTTAGAGTTGTCTTTAGTCGTCATATTAATAACAATAACATTTATAATAACAATACTAGTAGTACTAAATTTGCTTATATGCAAGCGCTTAATTAAGGTAACAGTTTTTTTGTTTTTTGCTTATATCTCGAAAACAGTTACTTCTATCAATTTTTAACTTTTCACCAAAATTAAAGGTGATAAAATTTCCTACAAAATAGTTATTTACATTTTTCATGTAGGACTAACCATAAGCGAGATATAAGTTTGAAAATAATTAATATTTAAAAAAAAAGTGCTTTAACAGAAAATGTTTTGTGATTTAAAATACACTTAATTTATTAGGTCCAATACTTAATTAGAAGAAAAAGGAGGTGACAGTAAATGCTGCAATTTCGTCTTCGTCTCAAACATTGAAAATTGAATTACATTTTTGTTCAGTAACAGTTACAGTTTTCTTATTGATTTTTTGCTTATATCTCGAAAACAGTTACTCCTATCAAATTATATCATTTTACCAAAATTAAAGCTGATAAAATTTCCAACAAAATAGTTATTTACATTTTTCTTGTAGGACTAAGCATAAACGAGTTATAGAGTTGGATATAAATAATATTTAACAAAAATTTGCTTTAAAATAAAATGTTTGAAAAACCGGAATTAAACTAAATTAATTGTGTCTAACACTTTAGTAGAGGAAAAAGGAGAAGACATAAAAGTCACTAAATGTTTCAGAGTCGTCTTTAGTCGTCATATTAATAACAATAACATTAATAATAATAATACTAATAGTACTAAATTTGCTTATATGCAAACGCTTAATTATGGTAACAGTTTTTTGGTTTCTTGCTTATATCTCGAAAACAGTTACTCCTATCAATTTTTATCTCTTTTTCAAAATTAAAGCTGATAAAATTTCCTACAAAATAGTTATTTGCATTTTTTATGTGGGACTAACCATAAGCGAGATATAAGTTTGAAAATAATTAATTATTAAAAAAAAATGTGTTTTAACAGAAAATGTCTTGTGATTTAAAATACACTTAATTTATTGGGTCCAATACTTAATTAGATGAAAAAGGAGGTGACAGTAAATGCTGCAATTTCGTCTTCGTCTCAAACATTGAAAATTGAATTACATTTTTGTTTAGTAACAGTTACAGTTTTCTTATTGATTTTTTGCTTATATCTCGAAAACAGTTACTCCTATCAAATTATATCATTTTTCCAAAATTAAAGCTGATAAAATTTCCAACAAAATAGTTATTTACATTTTTCTTGTAGAACTAAGCATAAACGAGTTATAGAGTTGGATATAAATAATATTTAACAAAAATTTGCTTTAAAATAAAATGTTTGAAAAACCGGAATTAAACTAAATTAATTGTGTCTAACACTTTAGTAGAGGAAAAAGGAGAAGACATAAAAGTCACTAAATGTTTCAGAGTCGTCTTTAGTCGTCATATTAATAACAATAACATTAATAATAATAATACTAATAGTACTAAATTTGCTTATATGCAAACGCTTAATTATGGTAACAGTTTTTTGGTTTCTTGCTTATATCTCGAAAACAGTTACTCCTATCAATTTTTATCTCTTTTTCAAAATTAAAGCTGATAAAATTTCCTACAAAATAGTTATTTGCATTTTTTTGTATGACCAACCATAAGCGAGTTATAGAGTTGGATATAAATAATCTTTAATAAAAATTTGCTTTAAAATAAAATGTTTGAAAAACCGATATTAAACCAAATTAATTGGGTCTAACACTTTAGTAGAGGAAAAAGGAGAAGACATAAAAGTCACCAAAGTCTTCAGAGTTGTTTCTAGTACTAAATTTGCTTATCTGCAAGCGCTTAATTAAGGTAACAGTTTTTTGGTTTCTTGCTTATATCTCGAAAACAGTTACTCCTATCAAATTTTATCTTTTTACTAAAATTAAAGCTGAAAAAATTTCCTACAAAATAGTTATTTGCATTTTTCAAGTAGGACTCACCATAAGCGAGATATAAGTTTGAAAATAATCAATATTTAAAAAAAAGTGCTTTAACAAAAAATGTCTTGTGGTTTAAAATACACTTAATTTATTGGGTCCAATACTTTATTAGAAGAAAAAGGAGGTGACTTAAAAGTCACTGAAATCTTCAGAGTCGTTTTTAAATGCTGCATTTTCGTCTACGTCTCAAACATTGAAAACTGAATTACATTTTTGTTCAGTAACTGTTACAGTTTTCACTTTGGTTTTTTGCTTATATCTCGAAAACAATTACTTTTATCAATTTTTATTTTTTTTTTAAATTAAAGCTGATAAAATTTCCTACAAAATAGTTACTTGCATTTCTTTTGTAAGACCAACCATAAGCGAGTTATAGAGTTGGATATAAATAATCTTTAACAAAAATTTGCTTTAAAATAAAATGTTTGAAAAACCGAAATTAAACTAAATTAATTGACTCTAACACTTTAGTATAGGAAAAAGGAGAAGACATAAAAGTCACCAAAGTCTTCAGAGTCGTTTTTAGTCGTCATATTAATAACAATAACATTAATAATAATAATACTAATAGTACTAAATTTGCTTATATGCAAGCGCTTAATTAAGGTAACAGTTTTTTGGTTTCTTGCTTATATCTCGAAAACAGATACTCCTATCAATTTTTATCTTTTTACTAAAGTTAAAGCTGATAAAATTTCCTACAAAATAGTTATTTGCATTTTTCATGTAGAACTAACCATAAGCGAGATATAAGTTTGAAAATAATTAATATTTAAAAAAAAAGTGCTTTAACAGAAAATGTCTTGTGATTTAAAATACACTTAATTTTTTGGGTCCAATACTTTATTAAAAAAAAAGGAGGTGACATAAAAGTCACTGAAGTCTTTAGAGTCGTTTTTAAATGCTGCATTTTCGTCGTTGTCTCAAACATTGAAAACTGAATTACATTTTTGTTCAGTAACAGTTACAGTTTTCTTATTGGTTTTTTGCTTATATCTTGAAAACAGTTACTCCTATCAAATATTATCTTTCTTTCAAAATTAAAGCTGATAAAATTTCCATCAAAATAGTTATTTACATTTTTCTTGTAGGACAAAGCATAAACGAGTTATAGAGTTGGACATAAATAATATTTAACAAAAATTTGCTTTAAAATAAAATGCTTGAAAAACCGGAATTAAACTAAATTAATTGTGTCTAACACTTTAGTAGAGGAAAAAGGAGAAGACACAAAAGTCACTAAAGGTTTCAGAGTCGTCTTTAGTCGTCATATTAATAACAATAACATTAATAATAATAATACTAGTAGTACTAAATTTGCTTATATGCAAACGCTTAATTAAGGTAACAGTTTTTTGGTTTCTTGCTTATATCTCGAAAACAGTTACTCCTATCAATTTTTATCTTTCTTTCAAAATTTAAGCTGATAAAATTTCCTACAAAATAGTTAATTGCATTTCTTTTGTAGGACCAACAATAAGCGAGCTATAGAGTTAGATATAAATAATCTTTAACAAAAATTTGCTTTAAAATAAAATGTTTGAAAAACCGAAATTAAACTAAATTAATTGGGTCT
>NC_087397.1:15152500-15267500 GCF_031307605.1 Tribolium castaneum
GGTATTTTGCATCTGTCCTATAAAAGTTTACTCGTTTCGCTCCATTGAATCATTCGAAATAAATTATTTTGACACAACAACGAAAATAATTTGTTTTTGTTTAAACTGTAACATGTCGTTTTTATAAAACGAACTAAGACGTTTGGCATCTGTTTAGTGAAAGTTTTCTCGTTTGGGGGCATAAAATCGTTTGAAATTAACAGTTCTGGTCAAAACTATAACGTAAATTATTTCTTTGAGACGAAATTTAAAGTTTTCATTAAGTTTTATACAAGTTTGCTCTATTCTAAGCAAAGGAGTAATCAGGATAAACTGCTTTTATCCAAAGTAATACATAATTTGCAGTTTTGAACCAGAATAAGACGTTTTTAATCTTTTTAATGTAAGTTTTTGTATTCAAAACAAAGGATCGTCTAAAGTACGAGTAAGCAGTTTTTGTCCAGACTGAAACGCAATTCGAATTTCTGTGCCTGAATAAGGGGTTTTCAGTTACTTTGATGTAAGGTTTCTTGTTTGTAACAATGAATTAACGAAAATAATTGGTGAAATAATAAGTGAAAGTTTACTCGTTTCAAAGCATAGAACCGTTTGAAATTAACAGCTCTCGTTAAGGCTATAACGCAAATCTTTTGTTTTGTGCTAAAATAAGACGTTTGATATAAGTTTTCTTGTTCAAAGCAAAATATTGTCGAAAATCAACCGATTTTGTCTAAACTGATACAAAATTCGGTGGTTTGTGTCCGAATACAAAGTTTTCAAATTCTTTAATGTTAGGTTTGCTGCTTCGAACAAAGAATCAACGAAAATATTTTGTTTTAATACAAACAGCAATATAAAAAGTCTTTATAGGACAAAACATGATGTTTGGCATCTGTTTAATAAAAATTTACTCGTTTGGAAGCATAGAATCATTCCAAATAAGCTATTCTCGTCGAAACTATAATGTAATTAGTATTTTGTGCTAGAATACAGCGTTATTGTTAGATTTATTAACAATTTTGTCTATTTTAAGCAATGAAACGAATAGGATTAGCTGCCTTTATCCAAAGTGATACATAAATTGCTCTTTTATGCCAGATTAATACGTTTTTAGTCTGTTCGATATAAGTTTTCTTGTTCAAAGCAAAAGATCGTCTAAAATAAGCCGTTTTTGTTTGAACAGATAAACAATTCAGACTGAGAGTCAACAAAAATAATTTGTTTTAATTCAAACTGATACTTTTTGACCCTATAAGAGTCCTATAAGAGTCCGAGATTCGCCGTTCTCGTCAAGTCTATAACGTAATTCGTTTTTTTGTGTCAGAATACGACGTTTTCTGTCTGTTTAATATAATTTTTTAATAATAATAATAATAACAATAATAATAATAATAATAATAATAATAATAATAATAGTAATAGTAACAAAAGTAATAATAATGTTAATACTTTTAATAAGGAAAAATGAAGCTTATTTTGTGTGTTACATGAGCGTTTTCTCATTTCTATGCAAAAGATCATGTGTGATCTGTGTTTTTAGGCAATCTAAGCCATTTTATAGTTTTTAGGCAAGAAATTGTCTAAAATAAATCACTCATTTTAAAACTGGTATAAAAACATTTACTATACAAAAGTTATAATCGGTTTTTAATAATAATAATAATAATAATATTAACAATAATAATAATAATAATAATAGTAATAATAATAATAATAATAATAATAATAATAATAATAATAATAATAATAGTAGTAAATAATAATAATAATAATACTTACAATAATGAATTTCTTTCTAAATTAAAGCTTAGTTTTTCTAAGCAAAAATGAAGCTTATTTTGTGTTATATGAGCGTTTTCTCATTTCTATGCAAGAAATCATCTGTGATCTGTGTTTTTAGGCAAGAAATTGTCTAAAATTAATAACTCATTTTAAAACTGGTGTAAAAACATTTACTATACAAAAGTTATAATCGGTTTTTAATAATAATAATATTAATAATAATAATAATAATAATAATAATAGTAATAATAATAAAAATAATAGTAATAATAATAATAATAAAGATAATAATAATAGTAGTAATAAAAGTAAGCTTAGTTTTCTAAGCAAAAATGAAGCTTATTTTGTGTTATATGAGCGTTTTCTCATTTCTATGCAAGAGATCATCTGTGATCTGTGTTTTTAGGCAAGAAATTGTCTAAAATTAATAACTCATTTTAAAACTGGTATAAAAACATTTACTATACAAAAGTTATAATCGGTTTTTAATAATAATAATATTAATAATAATAATAATAATAATAATAATAATAATAATAGTAATAATAATAAAAATAATAGTAATAATAATAATAATAAAAATAATAATAATAGTAGTAATAAAAGTAAGCTTAGTTTTCTAAGCAAAAATGAAGCTTATTTTGTGTTATATGAGCGTTTTCTCATTTCTTTGCAAGAGATCATCTGTGATCTGTGTTTTTAGGCAAGAAATTGTCTAAAATTAATAACTCATTTTAAAACTGGTATAAAAACATTTACTATACAAAAGTTATAATCGGTTTTTAATAATAATAATATTAATAATAATAATAATAATAATAATAATAATAATAGTAGTAATAAAAGTAAGCTTAGTTTTCTAAGCAAAAATGAAGCTTATTTTATGTTAGATGAGCGTTTTCTCATTTCTATGCAAAAGATCATGTGTGATCTGTGTTTTTAGGCAATCTAAGCCATTTTATAGTTTTTAATATTTAACAAAAATTTGCTTTAAAATAAAATGTTTGAAAAACTGAAATTAAACTAAATTAATTGTGTCTAACACTTTAGTAAAAGAAAAAGGAGGAGACATAAAAGTCACTAAAGTCTTAGACTTGTCTTTAGTCGTCATATTAATAACAATAACATTTATAATAACAATACTAGTAGTACTAAATTTGCTTATATGCAAGCGCTTAATTAAGGTAACAGTTTTTTTGTTTTTTGCTTATATCTCGAAAACAGTTACTTCTATCAATTTTTAACTTTTCACCAAAATTAAAGGTGATAAAATTTCCTACAAAATAGTTATTTGCATTTTTCATGTAGAACTAACCATAAGCGAGATATAAGTTTGAAAATAATTAATAATTAAAAAAAAATGTGTTTTAACAGAAAATGTGTTGTGATTTAAAATACACTTAATTTATTGGGTCCAATACTTAATTAGAAGAAAAAGGAGGTGACAGAAAATGCTGCATTTTCGTCTTCGTCTCAAACATTGAAAACTGAATTACATTTTTGTTCAGTAACAGTTACAGTTTTCTTATTGATTTTTTGCTTATATCTCGAAAACAGTTACTCCTATCAAATTTTATCATTCTTCCAAAATTAAAGCTGATAAAATTTCCAACAAAATAGTTATTTGCATTTTTCTTGTAGGACCAAGCATAAACGAGTTATAGAGTTGGATATAAATAATATTTAACAAAAATTTGCTTTAAAATAAAATTCTTGAAAAACCGGAATTAAACTAAATTAATTGTGTCTAACACTTTAGTAGAGGAAAAAGGAGAAGACATAAAAGTCACTAAATGTTTCAGAGTCGTCTTTAGTCGCCATATTAATAACAATAACATTAATAATAATAATACTAATAGTACTAAATTTGCTTATATGCAAACGCTTAATTATGGTAACAGTTTTTTGGTTTCTTGCTTATATCTCGAAAACAGTTACTCCTATCAATTTTTATCTCTTTTTCAAAATTAAAGCTGATAAAATTTTCTACAAAATACTTGTTTGCATTTTTCTGTAGGACCAACCAAAAGCGAGTTGAAGATTTGGATATAAATAATCTTTAACAAAAATTTTCTTTAAAATAAAATGTTTGAAAAACCGATATTAAACCAAATTAATTGGGTCTAACACTTTAGTAGAGGAAAAAGGAGAAGACAAAAGTCACCAAAGTCTTCAGAGTGGTTTTTAGTACTAAATTTGCTTATATGCAAGCGCTTAATTAAGGTTACAGTTTTTTGGTTTCTTGCTTATATCTCGAAAACAGTTACTCCTATCAATTTTTATCTTATTACTAAAATTAAAGCTGATAAAATTTCCTACAAAATAGTTATTTGCATTTTTCTTGTAGGACCAACCATAAGCGAGTTATAGAGTTGGATATAAATAATCTTTAACAAAAATTTGCTTTAAAATAAAATGTTTGAAAAACCGAAATTAAACTAAATTAATTGAGTCTAACACTTTAGTATAGGAAAAAGGAGAAGACATAAAAGTCACCAAAGTCTTGAGAGTCGTTTTTAGTCGTCATATTAATAACAATAACATTAATAATAATAATAGTAATAGTACTAAATTTGCTTATATGCAAGCGCTTTATTAAGGTAACAGTTTTTTGGTTTCTTGCTTATATCTCGAAAACAGTTACTCCTAGCAATTTTTATCTTTTTACTAAAATTAAAGCTGATAAAATTTCCTACAAAATAGTTATTTGCAATTTTCTTGTAGGACCAAGTATAAGCGAGTTATAAAGATGGATATAAATAATATTTAACAAAAATTTGCTTTAAAATAAAATGTTTGAAATACTGAAATTAAACTAAATTAATTGTGTTTAACACTTTAGTAGAGGAAAAAGGAGAAGACATAAAAGTCACTAAAGGTTGCAGAGTCGTCTTTAATCGTCATACTAATAACAATAACATTAATAATAATAATACTAATAGTACTAAATTTGCTTGTATGCAAACGCTTAATTAAGGTGACAGTTTTTTGGTTTCTTGCTTATATCTCGAAAACAGTTACTCCTATTAATTTTTATCTTTTTACTAAAATTAAAGCTGATAAAATTTCCTACAAAATAGTAATTTGCATTTTTTATGTAGGACTAACCATAAGCGAGATGTAAGTTTGAAAATAATTAATATTTAAAAAAAAAGTGCTTTAACAGAAAATGTCTTGTGATTTAAAATACACTTAATTTAATGGGTCCAATACTTTATTAGAAGAAAAAGGAGGTGACATAAAAGTCACTGAAGTCTTCAGAGTCGATTTTAAATGCTGCATTTTCGTCTTTGTCTCAAACATTGAAAACTGAATTACATTTTTGTTCAGTAACAGTTACAGTTTTCTTATTGGTTTTTTGCTTATATCTCGAAAACAGTTACTCCTATCAATTTTTATCTTTTTTTTTCAAAATTCAAGCTGATAAAATTTCCTACAAAATAGTTATTTGCATTTTTCTTGTAGGACCAACCATAAGCGAGTTATAGAGTTGGATATAAATAATCTTTAACAAAAATTTGCTTTAAAATAAAATGTTTGAAAAACCGAAATTAAACTAAATTAATTGGGTCTAACACTTTAGTAGAGAAAAAAGGAGAACACATAAAAGTCACTAAAGGTTTCAGAGTCGTCTTTAATCGTCATACTAATAACAATAACCTTAATAATAATAATACTAATAGTACAAAATTTGCTTGTATGCAAACGCTTAATTAAGGTGACAGTTATTTGGTTTCTTGCTTATATCTCGAAAACAGTTGCTCCTATCAATTTTTATATTTTCACTAAAATTAAAGCTGATAAAATTTCCTACAAAATAATTTTTTGCATTTTTCATGTAGGACTAACCATAAGCGAGATATAAGTTTGAAAATAATCAATATTTAAAAAAAAAGTGCTTTAACAAAAAATGTCTTGTGATTTAAAATACACTTAATTTATTGGGTCCAATACTTTATTAGAAGAAAAAGGAGGTGACTTAAAAGTCACTGAAGTCTTCATAGTCGTTTTTAAATGCTGCATTTTCGTCTACGTCTCAAACATTGAAAACTGAATTACATTTTTGTTCAGTAACTGTTACAGTTTTCACTTTGGTTTTTTGCTTATATCTCGAAAACAGTTACTTCTATAAATTTTTATCTTTTCATTAAAATTAAAGCTGATAAAATTTTCTACAAAATAGTTATTTGCATTTCTTTTGTAAGATCAACCATAAGCGAGTTATAGAGTTGGATATAAATAATCTTTAACAAAAATTTGCTTTAAAATAAAATGTTTGAAAAACCGAAATTAAACTAAATTAATTAAGACTAACACTTCAGTGGAGGAAAAAGGGGAAGACATAAAAGTCACCAAAGTCTTGAGAGTCGTTTTTAGTCGTCATATTAATAACAATAACATTAATAATAATAACACTAATAGTACTAATTTTGCTTATATGCAAGCGCTTAATTAAGGTAACAGTTTCTTGCTTATATCTCGAAAACAGTTACTCCTATCAATTTTTATCTTTTTTTAGGATTAAAGCTGATAAAATTTCCTACAAAATAGCTAGTTGCATTTTTCTTGTAGGACCAACCATAAGCGAGTTATAGAGTTGGATATAAATAATCTTTAACAAAAATTTGCTTTGAAATAAAATGTTTGAAAAACCGAAATTAAACTAAATTAATTAAGACTAACACTTTAGTGGAGGAAAAAGGGGAAGACATAAAAGTCACCAAAGTCTTGAGAGTTGTTTTTAGTCGTCATATTAATAACAATAACATTAATAATAATAATACTAATAGTACTAAATTTGCTTATATGCAAGCGCTTAATTAAGGTAACAGTTTCTTGCTTATATCTCGAAAACAGTTACTCCTATCAATTTTTATCTTTTTACTAAAATTAAAGCTGATAAAATTTTCTACAAAATAGTTATTTGCATTTTTCATGTAGGACTAACCATAAGCGAGATATAAGTTTGAAAATAATTAATATTTAAAACAAAAGTGCTTTTACAGGAAATGTCTTGTGATTTAAAATACACTTAATTTATTGGGTCCAATACTTTATTAGAAGAAAAAGGAGGTGACATAAAAGTCACTGAAGTCTTCAGAGTCGTTTTTAAATGCTGCATTTTTGTCATCGTCTCAAACATTGAAAACTGAATTACATTTTTGTTCAGTAACAGTTACAGTTTTCTTATTGGTTTTTTGCTTATATCTCGAAAACAGTTACACCTATCAAATTTTATCTTTCTTTCAAAATTCAAGCTGATAAAATTTCTTACAAAATAGTTATTTGCATGTTTCTTGTAGGACCAACCATAAGCGAGTTATAGAGTTGGATATAAATAATATTTAACAAAAATTTGCTTTAAAATAAAATGTTTGAAAAACTGAAATTAAACTAATTTAATTGTGTCGAACACTTTAGTAGAGGAAAAAGAAAAAGCCATAGAAGTCACTAAAGGTTTCAGAGTCGTCTTTAGTCGTCATATTAATAACAATAACATTAATAATAATAATACTAATAGTACTAAATTTGCTTATATGCAAACGCTTAATTAAGGTAACAGTTTTTTGGTTTCTTGCTTATATCTCGAAAACAGTTACTCCTATCAATTTTTATCTTTTTGCTAAAATTAAAGCTGATAAAATTTCCTACAAAATAGTTATTTGCATTTTTCATGTAGGACTAACCATAAGCGAGATATAAGTTTGAAAATAATTAAAATTTAAAAAAAAAGTGCTTTAACAGAAAATGTCTTGTGATTAAAATACACTTAATTTAATGGGTCCAATACTTTATTAGAAGAAAAAGGAGGTGACATAAAAGTCACCAAAGTCTTTAGAGTGGTTTTTAGTCGTCATATATATATGCAAGCGCTTAATTAAGGTAACAGTTTTTTGGTTTCTTGCTTATATCTCGAAAACAGTTACTCTTATCAATTTTTATCTTTTTTTTTCAAAATTAAAGCTGATAAAATTTCCTACAAAATAGTTATTTGCATTTTTTTTGTAGGACCAACCATAAGCGAGTTATGGAGTTGGATATAAATAATCTTTAACAAAAATTTGCTTTAAAATAAAATGTTTGAAAAACCGAAATTAAACTAAATTAATTAAGACTAACACTTTAGTGGAGGAAAAAGGAGAAGACATAAAAGTCACCAAAGTCTTGAGAGTCGTTTTTAGTCGTCATATATATATGCAAGCGCTTAATTAAGGTAACAGTTTTTTGGTTTCTTGCTTATATCTCGAAAACAGTTACTCTTATCAATTTTTATCTTTTTTTTTCAAAATTAAAGCTGATAAAATTTCCTACAAAATAGTTATTTGCATTTTTCTTGTAGGACCAACCATAAGCGCGTTATAGAGTTGGATATAAATAATCTTTAACAAAAATTTGCTTTAAAATTAAATGTTTGAAAAACCGAAACTAAACTAAATTAATTAAGACTAACACTTTAGTAGAGGAAAAAGGAGAAGACATAAAAGTCACCAAAGTCTTGAAAGTCGTTTTTAGTCGTCATATTAATAACAATAACATTAATAATAATAATACTAATATTACTAAATTTGCTTATATGCAAGCGCTTAATTGAGGTAACAGTTTCTTGCTTATATCTCGAAAACAGTTACTTCTATCAATTTTTATCTTATTACTAAAATTAAAGCTGATAAAATTTCCTACAAAATAGTTATTTGCATTTTTCATGTAGGACTAACCATAAGCGAGATATAACTTTAAAAATTATTAATATTTAAAAAAAAAGTGCTTTAACAGAAAATGTCTTGTGATTTAAAATACACTTAATTTATTAGGTTTAATACTTTATTAGAAGAAAAAGGTGGTGACATATAAGTCACTGAAGTCTTCAGAGTCGATTTAAATGCTGCATTTTTGTCTTCGTCTCAAACATTGAAAACTGAATTACATTTTTGTTCAGTAACTGTAACAGTTTTCACTTTGGTTTTTTGCTTATATCTAGAAAACAATTACTCCTATCAATTTTTATCTTTCTATCAAAATTAAAGCTGATAAAATTTCCCACAAAATAGTTATTTGCATTTTTCTTGTAGGACCAACCATAAGCGAGTTATAGAGTTGGATATAAATAATCTTTAACAAAAATTTGCTTTAAAATAAAATGTTTGAAAAACCGATATTACACTAAATTAATTGTGTCTAACACTTTAGTAGAGGAAAAAGGAGATGACATAAAAGTCACCAAAATCTTCAGAGTTGTTTTTAGTACTAAATTTGCTTATATGCAAGCGCTTAATTAAGGTAACAGTTTTTTGGTTTCTTGCTTATATCTCGAAAACAGTTACTCCTATCAATTTTTATCTTTTTACTAAAATTAAAGCTGATAAAATTTCCTACAAAATAGTTATTTGCTTTTTTCATGTAGGACTAACCATAAGCGAAATATAAGTTTGAAAATAATTAATATTTAAAAAAAGTGCTTTAACAGAAAATGTCTTGTGATTTAAAATACACTTAATTTATTGGGTCCAATACTTTATTAGAAGAAAAAGGAGGTGACATAAAATCACTGAAGTCTTCAGAGTCGTTTTTAAATGCTGCATTTTCGTCTTCGTCTCAAACATTGAAAACTGAATTACATTTTTGTTCAGGAACAGTTACAGTTTTCTTATTGGTTTTTTGCTTATATCTCGAAAACAGTTACTCCTATCAAATTTTATCTTTTTTCCAAAATTAAAGCTGATAAAATTTCCTACAAAATAGTTATTTACATTTTTCTTGTAGGACCAAGCATAAACGAGTTATAGAGTGGGATATAAATAATATTTAACAAAAATTTGCTTTAAAATAAAATGCTTGAAAAACCGGAATTAAACTAAATTAATTGTGTCTAACACTTTAGTAGAGGAAAAAGGAGAAGACATAAAAGTCACCAAAATCTTCAGAGTTGTTTTTAGTACTAAATTTGCTTATAAGCAAACGCTTAATTAAGGTAACAGTTTTTTGGTTTCTTGCTTATATCTCGAAAACAGTTACTCCTATCAATTTTTATCTTTTTACTAAAATTAAAGCTGATAAAATTTCCTACAAAATAGTAATTTGCATTTTTTATGTAGGACTAACCATAAGCGAGATATAAGTTTGAAAATAAATAATATTTAAAAAAAAAGTTCTTTAACAGAAAATGTCTTGTGATTTAAAATACACTTAATTTAATGAGTCCAATACTTTATTAGAAGAAAAAGGAGGTGACATAAAAGTCACTGAAGTTTTCAGAGTCGATTTTAAATGGTGCATTTTCGTCTTCATCTCAAACATTGAAAACTGAGTTACATTTTTGTTCAGTAACAGTTACAGTTTTTTTATTGGTTTTTTGCTTATGTCTCGAAAACAGTTACTCCTATCAATTTTTATCTTTCTTTCAAGATTAAAGCTGATAAAATTTCCTAAAAAATAGTTATTTGCATTTTTCTTGTAGGACCAACCATAAGCGAGTTATAGAGTTGGATATAAATAATATTTAACAAAAACTTGCTTTAAAATAAAATGTTTGAAAAACAAAAATTAAACTAAATTAATTGTGTCTAACACTTTAGTTGAGGAAAAAGGAGAAGACATTAAAGTCACTAAAGGTTTCAGAGTCGTCTTTAGTCGTCATATTAATAACAATAACATGAATAATAATAATACTAATAGTACTAAATTTGCTTATATGCAAGCGCTTAATTAAGGTAACAGTTTCTTGCTTATATCTCGAAAACAGTTACTTCTATCAATTTTTATCATTTTACTAAAATTAAAGCTGATAAAATTTCCTACAAAATAGTTATTTGCATTTTTCATGTAGGACTAACCATAAGCGAGATATAAGTTTGAAAATAATTAATATTTAAAAAAAAGTGCTTTAACAGAAAATGTTTAGTGATTTAAAATACACTTAATTTATTAGGTACAATACTTTATTAGAAGAAAAAGGAGGTGACATATAAGTCACTGAAGTCTTCAGAGTCGATTTTAAATGCTGCATTTTCGTCTTCGTCTCAAACATTGAAAACTGAATTACATTTTTGTTCAGTAACAGTTACAGTTTTCATATTGGTTTTTTGCTTATATCTCGAAAACAGTTACTCCTATCAATTTTTATCTTTCTTTTAAAATTAAAGCTGATAAAATTTCCTACAAAATAGTTATTTGCATTTTTCTTGTAGGACCAACCATAAGCGAGTTATAGAGTTGGATATAAATAATATTTAACAAAAACTTGCTTTAAAATAAAATGTTTGAAAAACTAAAATTAAACTAAATTAATTGTGTCTAACACTTTAGTAGAGGAAAAAGGAGAAGACATAAAAGTCACTAAAGGTTTCAGAGTCGTCTTTAATCGTCATATTAATAACAATAACATTAATAATAATAATACTAATAGTACTAAATTTGCTTACATGCAAACGCTTAATTAAGGTAACAGTTTTTTGGTTTCTTGCTTATATCTCAAAAACAGTTACTTATATCAATTTTTATTTTTTTACAATCATTAAAGCTGATAAAATTTCCTACAAAATAGTTATTTGAATTTTTCATGTAAGACTAACCTTAAGCGAGATATAAGTTTAAAAATTATTAATATTTAAAAAAAAAGTGCTTTAACAGAAAATGCCTTGTGATTTAAATTACACTTAATTTATTGGGTCCAATACTTTATTAGAAGAAAAAGGAGGTGACATAAAAGTCGCTGAAGTCTTCAGAGTCGATTTTAAATGCTGCATTTTCGTCTTCGTCTCAAACATTGAAAACTGAATTACATTTTTGTTCAGTAACTGTAACAGTTTTCACTTTGGTTTTTTGCTTATATCTCGAAAACAATTACTCCAATCAATTTTTATCTATCTTTCAAAATTAAAGCTGATAAAATTTCCAACAAAATAGTTATTTACATTTTTCTTGTAGGACCAAGTATAAACGAGTTATAGAGTTGGATATAAATAATATTTAACAAAAATTTGCTTTACAATAAAATGCTTGAAAAACGGGAATTAAACTAAATTAATTGTGTCTAACACTTTAGTAGAGGAAAAAGGAGAAGACATAAAAGTCACTAAATGTTTGAGAGTCGTCTTTAGTCGTCATATTAATAACAATAACATTAATAATAATAATACTAATAGTACTAAATTTGCTTATATGCAAACGCTTAATTAAAGTAACAGTTTTTTGGTTTCTTGCTTATATCTCGAAAACAGTTACTCCTATCAATTTTTATCTTTTTTTCAGAATTAAAGCTGATAAAATTTTCTACAAAATAGTTATTTGCATTTTTTTGTAGGTCCAACCATAAGCGAGTTATAGAGTTGGATATAAATAATCTTTAACAAAAATTTGCTTTAAAATAAAATGTTTGAAAATCCGATATTAAACTAAATTAATTTGGTCTAACACATTAGTAGAGGAAAAAGGAGAAGACATAAAAGTCACCAAAGTCTTCAGAGTTGTTTTTAGTACAAAATTTGCTTATAAGCAAACGCTTAATAAGGTAACAGTTTTTTGGTTTCTTGCTTATATCTCGAAAACAGTTACTCCTATCAATTTTTATCGTTTTACTAAAATTAAAGCTGATAAAATTTCCTACAAAATAGTAATTTGCATTTTTTATGTAGGACTAACCATAAGCGAGATATAAGTTTGAAAATAATTAATATTTAAAAAAAAGTGCTTTAACAGAAAATGTCTTGTGATTTAAAATACACTTAATTTAATGAGTCCAATACTTTATTAGAAGAAAAAGGAGGTGACATAAAAGTCACTGAAGTCTTCAGAGTCGATTTTAAATGCTGCATTTTCGTCTTCATCTCAAACATTGAAAACTGAATTACATTTTTGTTCAGTAACAGTTACAGTTTTCTTATTGGTTTCTTGCTTATATCTCGAAAACAGTTACTCCTATCAATTTTTATCTTTCTTTCAAGATTAAAGCTGATAAAATTTCTTACAAAATAGTTATTTGCATTTTTCTTGTAGGACAACCATAAGCGAGTTATAGAGTTAGATATAAATAATATTTAACAAAAACTTGTTTTAAAATAAAATGTTTGAAAAACTAAAATTAAACTAAATTAATTGTGTCTAACACTTTAGTAGAGGAAAAAGGAGAAGACATAAAAGTCACTAATGGTTTCAGAGTCGTCTTTAGTCGTCATATTAATAACAATAACATTAATAATAATAATACTAATAGTACTAAATTTGCTTATATGCAAGCGCTTAATTAAGGTAACAGTTTCTTGCTTATATCTCGAAAACAGTTACTTCTATCAATTTTTATCTTTTTACTAAAATTAAAGCTGATAAAATTTCCTACAAAATAGTTATTTGCATTTTTCATGTAGGACTAACCATAAGCGAGATATAAGTTTGAAAATAATTAATATTTAAAAAAAAGTGCTTTAACAGAAAATGTTTTGTGATTTAAAATACACTTAATTTATTAGGTCCAATACTTTATTAGAAGAAAAAGGAGGTGACATATAAGTCACTGAAGTCTTCAGAGTCGATTTTAAATGCTGCATTTTCGTCTTCGTCTCAAACATTGAAAACTGAATTACATTTTTGTTCAGTAACAGTTACAGTTTTCTTATTGGTTTTTTGCTTATATCTCGAAAACAGTTACTCCTATCAATTTTTATCTTTCTTTCAAAATTAAAGCTGATAAAATTTCCTACAAAATAATTTTTTGCATTTTTCTTGTAGGACCAACCATAAGCGAGTTATAGAGTTGGATATAAATAATATTTAACAAAAACTTGCTTTAAAATAAAATGTTTGAAAAACTAAAATGAAACTAAATTAATTGTGTCTAACACATTAGTAGAGGAAAAAGGAGAAGACATAAAAGTCACTAAAGGTTTCAGAGTCGTCTTTAATCGTCATATTAATAACAATAACATTAATAATAATAATACTAATAGTACTAAATTTGCTTACATGCAAACGCTTAATTAAGGTAACAGTTTTTTGGTTTCTTGCTTATATCTCAAAAACAGTTACTTATATCAATTTTTATTTTTTTACAATTATTAAAGCTGATAAAATTTCCTACAAAATAGTTATTTGAATTTTTCATGTAAGACTAACCTTAAGCGAGATATAAGTTTAAAAATTATTAATATTTAAAAAAAAAGTGCTTTAACAGAAAATGCCTTGTGATTTAAAATACACTTAATTTATTGGGTCCAATACTTTATTAGAAGAAAAAGGAGGTGACATAAAAGTCGCTGAAGTCTTCAGAGTCGATTTTAAATGCTGCATTTTCGTCTTCGTCTCAAACATTGAAAACTGAATTACATTTTTGTTCAGTAACTGTAACAGTTTTCACTTTGGTTTTTTGCTTATATCTCGAAAACAATTACTCCAATCAATTTTTATCTATCTTTCAAAATTAAAGCTGATAAAATTTCCAACAAAATAGTTATTTACATTTTTCTTGTAGGACCAAGTATAAACGAGTTATAGAGTTGGATATAAATAATATTTAACAAAAATTTGCTTTACAATAAAATGCTTGAAAAACGGGAATTAAACTAAATTAATTGTGTCTAACACTTTAGTAGAGGAAAAAGGAGAAGACATAAAAGTCACTAAATATTTGAGAGTCGTCTTTAGTCGTCATATTAATAACAATAACATTAATAATAATAATACTAATAGTACTAAATTTGCTTATATGCAAACGCTTAATTAAGGTAACAGTTTTTTGGTTTCTTGCTTATATCTCGAAAACAGTTACTCCTATCAATTTTTATCTTTTTTTCAGAATTAAAGCTGATAAAATTTTCTACAAAATAGTTATTTGCATTTTTTTGTAGGTCCAACCATAAGCGAGTTATAGAGTTGGATATAAATAATCTTTAACAAAAATTTGCTTTAAAATAAAATGTTTGAAAATCCGATATTAAACTAAATTATTTTGGTCTAACACATTAGTAGAGGAAAAAGGAGACGACATGAAAGTCACTAAAGTTTTCAGAGTTGTTTTTAGTACAAAATTTGCTTATAAGCAAACGCTTAATTAAGGTAACAGTTTTTTGGTTTCTTGCTTATATCTCGAAAACAGTTACTCCTATCAATTTTTATCGTTTTACTAAAATTAAAGCTGATAAAATTTCCTACAAAATAGTAATTTGCATTTTTTATGTAGGACTAACCATAAGCGAGATATAAGTTTGAAAATAATTAATATTTAAAAAAAAGTGCTTTAACAGAAAATGTCTTGTGATTTAAAATACACTTAATTTAATGAGTCCAATACTTTATTAGAAGAAAAAGGAGGTGACATATAAGTCACTGAAGTCTTCAGAGTCGATTTTAAATGCTGCATTTTCGTCTTCGTCTCAAACATTGAAAACTGAATTACATTTTTGTTCAGTAACAGTTACAGTTTTCTTATTGGTTTTTTGCTTATATCTCGAAAACAGTTACTCCTATCAATTTTTATCTTTCTTTCAAAATTAAAGCTGATAAAATTTCCTACAAAATAGTTATTTGCATTTTTCTTGTAGGACCAACCATAAGCGAGTTATAGAGTTGGATATAAATAATATTTAACAAAAACTTGCTTTAAAATAAAATGTTTGAAAAACTAAAATTAAACTAAATTAATTGTGTCTAACACTTTAGTAGAGGAAAAAGGAGAAGACATAAAAGTCACTAAAGGTTTCAGAGTCGTCTTTAATCGTCATATTAATAACAATAACATTAATAATAATAATACTAATAGTACCAAATTTGCTTACATGCAAACGCATAATTAAGGTAACAGTTTTTTGGTTTCTTGCTCATATCTCGAAAACAGTTACTTATATCAATTTTTATCTTTTTACTAAAATTAAAGCTGATAAAATTTCCTACAAAATAGTTATTTGCATTTTTCATGTAAGACTAACCATAAGCGAGATATAAGTTTAAAAATTATTAATATTTAAAAAAAAAGTGCTTTAACAGAAAATGTCTTGTGATTTAAAATACACTTAATTTATTGGGTCAAATACTTTATTAGAAGAAAAAGGAGGTGACATAAAAGTCGCTGAAGTCTTCAGAGTCGTTTTTAAATGCTGCATTTTCGTCTTCGTCTCAAACATTGAAAACTGAATAACATTTTTGTTCAGTAACTGTAACAGTTTTCACTTTGGTTTTTTGCTTATATCTCGAAAACAATTACTCCTATCAATTTTTATCTTTCTTTCAAAATTAAAGCTGATAAAATTTCCTACAAAATAGTTAATTGCATTTCTTTTGTAGGACCAACCATAAGCGAGTTAAAGAGTTGGATATAAATAATCTTTAACAAAAATTTGCTTTAAAATAAAATGTTTGAAAAACCGAAATTAAACTAAATTAATTGAGTCTAACACTTTAGTATAGGAAAAAGGAGAAGACATAAAAGTCACCAAAGTCATCAGAGTCGTTTTTAGTCGTCATATTAATAACAATAACATCAATAAAATAATACTAATAGTACTAAATTTGCTTATATGCAAGCGCTTAATTAAGGTAACAGTTTTTTGGTTTCTTGTTTATATCTCGAAAACAGTTACTCCTATCAATTTTTATCTTTTTACTAAAATTAAAGCTGATAAAATTTCCTACAAATTAGTTATTTGCATTTTTTATGTAGGACTAACCATAAGCGAGATATAAGTTTGAAAATAATTAATATTTAAAACAAATGTGCTTTAACAGAAAATGCCTTGTGATTTAAAATACACTTAATTTATTGGGTCCAATACTTTATTAGAAGAAAAAGGAGGTGACATAAAAGTTACTGAAGTCTTCAGAGTCGTTTTTAAATGCTGCATTTTTGTCATCGTCTCAAACATTGAAAACTGAATTACATTTTTGTTCAGTAACAGTTACAGTTTTCTTCTTGGTTTTTTGCTTAAATCTCGAAAACAGTTACACCTATCAAATTTTATCTTTTTTTCAAAATTAAAGCTGATAAAATTTCCAACAAAGTAGATATTTGCATTTTTCTTGTAGGACCAAGCATAAGCGAGTTATGGAGATGGATATAAATAATATCTAACAAAAATTTGCTTTAAAATAAAATGTTTGAAAAACTGAAATTAAACTAAATTAATTGTGTCTAACACTTTAGTGGAGGAAAAAGGAGAAGACATAAAAGTCTCTAAAGGTTTCAAAGTCGTCTTTAGTCGTCATATTAATAACAATAACATTAATAATAATACTAATAGTACTAAATTTGCTTATATGCAAACGCTTAGTTAAGGTAACAGTTTTTTGGTTTCTTGCTTATATCTCGAAAACAGTTACTCCTATCAATTTTTATCTTTTTTTCAAAATTAAAGCTGATAAAATTTCCCACAAAATAGTTAATTGCATTTTTTTTGTAGGACCAACCATAAGCGAGTTATAGAGTTGAATATAAATAATCTTTAACAAAAATTTGTTTTAAAATAAAATGTTTGAAAAACCGATATTAAACTAAATTAATTGGGTCTAACACTTTAGTAGAGGAAAAAGGAGAAGACATAAAAGTCACCAAAGTCTTCAGAGTTGTTTTTAGTACTAAATTTGTTTATATGCAAGCGCTTAATTAAGGTAACAGTTTTTTGGTTTCTTGCTTACATCTCGAAAACAGTTACTCCTGTCAATTTTTATTTTTTTACTAAAATTAAAGCTGATAAAATTTCCTACAAAATAGTTATTTGCATTTTTCATGTAGGACTAACCATAAGCGAAATATAAGTTTGAAAATAATTAATATTTTAAAAAAGTGCTTTTACAGAAAATGCCTTGTGGTTTAAAATACACTTAATTTATTGGGTCCAATACTTTATTAGAAGAAAAAGGAGGTGACATAAAAGTCGCTGAAGTCTTCAGAGTCGTTTTAAAATGCTGCATTTTCGTCTTCGTCTCAAACATTGAAAACTAAATTCCATTTGTGTTCAGTAACTGTAACAATTTTCACTTTGGTTTTTTGCTTATATCTCGAAAACAGTTACTTTTATCAATTTTTATTTTTCATTCAAAATTAAAGCTGATAAAATTTCCTACAAAAGAGTTATTTGCATTTCTTTTGTAAGACCAACCATAAGCGAGTTATTGAGTTGGATATAAATAATCTTTAACAAAAATTTGCTTTAATAGTAATAAAAGTAATAATAATAATACTTTTAATAAGGAAAAATAAAGTTTATCTTGTGTGTTACCTGAGCGTTTTCTCATTTCTATGCAAAAGATCATGTGTGATCTGTGTTTTTAGGCAATCTAAGCCATTTTATAGTTTTTAGGCAAGAAATTGGCTAAAATTAATCACTCATTTTAAAACTGGTATAAAAACAATACTATACAAAAGTTATAATCGGTTTTTAATAATAATAATTATAATAATAATAATAATAATAATAATAATAATAATAATAATAATAGACGAAGACGAAAATGCAGCATTTAAAAACGACTCTGAAGACTTCAGTTACTTTTATGTCATCTTCTTTTTCTTCTAATAAAGTATTGGGCCCAATAAATTAAAAAATATTTATTTGCATTTTTCATGTAGGACTAACCATAAGCGAGATATAAGTTTGAAAATAATTACTATTGTTATTATTGTTATTATTATTATTAACATTATTATTGTTATTATTATTATTATTATTATTACTATTATTATTATTATTATTATTATTACTATTATTATTATTATTATTGTTATTATTATTATTATTATTATTATTACTATTATTTTTATTATTATTATTATTATTATTGTTATTATTATTATTATTAAAAACTTATATTAAACAGATAGAAAACGTCGTATTCTGACACAAAAAAAACGAATTACGTTATAGACTTGACGAGAACGGCGTATCTCGGACTCTTATAGGACTGTTATAGGGTCAAAAAGTATCAGTTTGGATTAAAACAAATTATTTTTGTTGACTCTCAGTCTGAATTGTTCATCAGTTCAAACAAAACCGGCTTATTTTAGACGATCTTTTGCTTTGAACAAGAAAACTTACATCGAACAGACTAAAAACGTATTAATCTGGCATAAAAGAGCAATTTATGTATCACTTTGGATAAAGGCAGCTAATCCTATTCGTTTCATTGCTTAAAATACACAAAATTGTTGATAAATCTAACAAAAATCCTGTATTCTAGCACCAAATACTAATTACATTATAGTTTCGACGAGAATAGCTTATTTGGAATGGTTCTATGCTTCCAAACGAGTTAATTTTTAATAAACAGATGCCAAACATCATGTTTTGTCCTATAAAGACATTTTATATTGCAGTTTGTATTAAAACAAAATATTTTCGTTGATTCTTTGTTAGAAGCAGCAAACCTAACATTAAAGAATCAGAAAACTTTGTATTCGGACACAAACCACCGAATTTTGTATCAGTTTAGACAAAAACGGTTGATTTTCGACAATATTTTGCTTTGAACAAGAAAACTTATATCAAACTGACTAAAAACGTCTTATTTTAGCACAAAACAAAAGATTTGCTTCATAGTCTTAACGAGAGCTGTTAATTTCAAACGGTTCTATGCTTTGAAACGAGTAAACTTTCACTGAACAGAGGAAAAACATCTTATTTCGCCTTTTAAAAACGATTCATGCCACAGTTTGGATAAAACCCAATTATTTTCGTTAATTCATTGTTACAAACAAGAAACCTTACATCAAAGAAACTGAAAACCCCTTATTCAGGCACAGAAATTCGAATTACGTTTCAGTCTGGACAAAAACTGTTTACTTTAGACGATCCTTTGTTTTGAATACAAAAACTTACATTAAAAAGATTAAAAACGTCTTATTCTGGCTGAAAACTGCAAATTATATATTACTCTAGATAAAAGCAATTTATCCTGATTACTCCTTTACTTAGAATAGAGTAAACTTGTATAAAACTTAATGAAAACTTTAAATTTCGTCTCAAAGAAATAAATTACGTTATAGTTTTGACCAGCACTGTTTATTTCAAACGATTTTATGATTCGAAACTAATGAACTTTTATGGGGCAGATGCAAAACCACATATTACCATATAAAGCGTTGTTTTAAAGCAAATTATTACGTTTTGCAACAAGAAATTTCACGTCAAAGAAACTGAAAACTTCGTATCCATGCACAAATATCGAATTACGTATCAGTTTAGACAAATACAGATTATTTTAAACGATTCCTTGCTATAAACAAAAAAAATATAATCAAACATATTGAAAACGTCTTATTCTCGAAAATAAAAGCAAATTATGTATCAGCTTTAACAAAAGCGGATTACTCTGTTTGATTCTATGCTTAGAGTAGAGTAAACTACTATAAAACGTAATGAAAACTCTATATTCAGGCTCAAAAGAACAAAGTACGTTATAGTTTTGACAAAAAAAAATTATTTCGGACGATTACATACTTCGAAGTAAGCAAACTTTAATTGAACAAGTGCAAAAGCTAATACTTTGCTTTAAAATAACGATTTATGTGGTAATATGGTATTTTGCATCTGTCCTATAAAAGTTTACTCGTTTCGCTCCATTGAATCATTCGAAATAAATTATTTTGACACAACAACGAAAATAATTTGTTTTTGTTTAAACTGTAACATGTCGTTTTTATAAAACGAACTAAGACGTTTGGCATCTGTTTAGTGAAAGTTTTCTCGTTTGGGGGCATAAAATCGTTTAAAATTAACAGTTCTGGTCAAAACTATAACCTAGATTATTTCTTTGAGACGAAACTTAAAGTTTTCATTAAGTTTTATACAAGTTTGCTCCATTCTAAGCAAAGGAGTAATTAGGATAAACTGCTTTTATTCAAAGTAATACATAATTTGCAGTTTTCAGCCAGAATAAGACGTTTTAATCTTTTTAATGTAAGTTTTTGTATTCAAAACAAAGGATCGTCTAAAGTAAGCAGTTTTTGTCCAGACTGAAACGTAATTCGAATTTCTGTGCCTGAATTAGGTTTTCAGTTACTTTGATGTAAGGTTTCATGTTTGTAACAATGAATTAACGAAAATAATTGGTTTTCATCCTAACTGTGGCATGAATCGTTTTTAAAAGGCGAAATAAGATGTTTTTCCTCTGTTCAGTGAAAGTTTACTCGTTTCAAAGCATAGAACTGTTTGAAATTAACAGCTCTCGTTAAGACTATAACGCAGATCTTTTGTTTTGTGCTAAAATAAGACGTTTTTAGTCAGTTTGATATAAGTTTTCTTGATCAAAGCAAAATATTGTCGAAAATCAACCGTTTTTGTCTAAACTGATACAAAATTCGGTGGTTTGTGTCCGAATACAAAGTTTTCAGATTCTTTAATGTTAGGTTTGCTGCTTCTAACAAAGAATCAACGAAAATATTTTGTTTTAATACAAACTGCAATATAAAATGTCTTTATAGGACAAAACATGATGTTTGGCATCTGTTTAATAAAAATTTACTCGTTTGGAAGCATAGAATCATTCCAAATAAGCTATTCTCGTCGAAACTATAATGTAATTAGTATTTTGTGCTAGAATACAGCGTTTTTGTTAGATTTATTAACAATTTTGTCAATTTTAAGCAATGAAACGAATAGGATTAGCTGCCTTTATCCAAAGTGATACATAAATTGCTCTTTTATGCCAGATTAATACGTTTTTAGTCTGTTCGATATAAGTTTTCTTGTTCAAAGCAAAAGATCGTCTAAAATAAGCCGTTTTTGTTTAAACTGATGAACAATTCAGACTGAGAATCAACAAAAATAATATGTTTTAATCCAAACTGATACTTTTTGACCCTATAAGAGTCCTATAAGAGTCCGAGATACGCCGTTCTCGTCAAGTCTATAACGTAATTCGTATTTTTGTGTCAGAATACGACGTTTTCTGCCTGTTTAATATAATTTTTTAATAATAATAATAATAATAATGACAATAATAATAATAATAATAATAATAATAATAGTAATAGTAACAAAAGTAATAATAATATTAATACTTTTATTAAGGAAAAATGAAGCTTATTTTGTGTGTTACATGAGCGTTATCTCATTTCTATGCAAAATCTCATGTGTGATCTGTGTTTTTAGGCAATCTAAGCCATTTTATAGTTTTTAGGCAAAAAATTGTTTAAAGTAAATCACTCATTTTAAAACTGGTATAAAAACATTTACTATACAAAAGTTATAATCGGTTTTTAATAATAATAATAATAATAATATAAACAATAATAATAATAATAATAATAATAATAATAATAGTAGTAAATAATAATAATAATAATACTTATAATAATGAATTTCTTTCTAAATTAAAGCTTAGTTTTTCTAAGCAAAAATGAAGCTTATTTTGTGTTATCTGAGCGTTTTCTCATTTCTATGCAAGAGATCATCTGTAATCTGTGTTTTTAGGCAAGAAATTGTCTAAAATTAATAACTCATTTTAAAATGGTATAAAAACATTTACTATACAAAAGTTATAATCGGTTTTAATAATAATAATATTAATAATAATAATAATAATAATAATAATAATAATAATAATAATAGTAATAATAATAATAAAAATAATAGTAATAATAATAATAATAATAATAAAAATAATAATAATAGTAGTAATAAAAGTAAGCTTAGTTTTCTAAGCAAAAATGAAGCTTATTTTGTGTTATATGAGCGTTTTCCCATTTCTATGCAAGAGATCATCTGTGATCTGTGTTTTTAGGCAAGAAATTGTCTAAAATTAATAACTCATTTTAAAAGTGGTATAAAAACATTTACTATACAAAAGTTATAATCGGTTTTTAATAATAATAATAATAATAATAATAATAATAATAATAATAATAATAATAATAATAATAATAATAGTAATAATAATAATAATAAAAATAATAATAATAGTAGTAATAAAAGTAAGCTTAGTTTTCTAAGCAAAAATGAAGCTTATTTTGTGTTATATGAGCGTTTTCTCATTTCTATGCAAGAGATCATCTGTGATCTGTGTTTTTAGGCAAGAAATTGTCTAAAATTAATAACTCATTTTAAAACTGGTATAAAAACATTTACTATACAAAAGTTATATTCGGTTTTTAATAATAATAATATTAATAATAATAATAATAATAATAATAATAGTAATAATAATAAAAATAAAAATAATAATAATAATAATAATAATAATAATAATAAAAATAATAATAATAGTAGTAATAAAAGTAAGCTTAGTTTTCTAAGCAAAAATGAAGCTTATTTTGTGTTATATGAGCGTTTTCTCATTTCTATGCAAGAGATCATCTGTGTTCTGTGTTTTTAGGCAAGAAATTGTCTAAAATTAATAACTCATTTTAAAACTGGTATAAAAACATTTACTATACAAAAGTTATAATCGGTTTTTAATAATAATAATATTAATAATAATAATAATAATAATAATAATAATAATAATAATAATAATAATAATAATAATAATAGTTATAATAATAATAAAAATAATAGTAATAATAATAATAGTAATATTAATAGTAGTAATAAAAGTAAGCTTAGTTTTCTAAGCAAAAATGAAGCTTATTTTGTGTTAGATGAGCGTTTTCTCATTTCAATGCAAAAGATCATGTGTGATCTGTGTTTTTAGGCAATCTAAGCCATTTTATAGTTTTTAAAATTTAACAAAAATTTGCTTTAAAATAAAATGTTTGAAAAACTGAAATTAAACTAAATTAATTGTGTCTAACACTTTAGTAAAGGAAAAAGGAGGAGACATAAAAGTCACTAAAGTCTTAGAGTTGTCTTTAGTCGTCATATTAATAACATTAACATTTATAATAACAATTCGTGTAGTACTAAATTTGCTTATATGCAAGCGCTTAATTAAGGTAACAGTTTTTTGTTTTTTGCTTATATCTCGAAAACAGTTACTTCTATCAATTTTTATCTCTTTTTTAAAATTAAGGCTGATAAAATTTCCTACAAAATAGTTATTTGCATTTTTTTGTAGGACCAACCATAAGCGAGTTATAGAGTTGGATATAAATAATCTTTAACAAAAATTTGCTTTAAAATAAAATGTTTGAAAAACCGATATTAAACCAAATTAATTGGGTCTAACACTTTAGTAGAGGAAAAAGAAGAAGATATAAAAGTCACCAAAGTCTTCAGAGTTGTTTTTAGTACTAAATTTGCTTATATGCAAGCGCTTAATTAAGGTAACAGTTTTTTGGTTTCTTGCTTATATCTCGAAAACAGTTACTCCTATTAATTTTTATCTTTTTACTAAAATTAAAGCTGATAAAATTTCCTACAAAATAGTAATTTGCATTTTTCATGTAGGACAAACCATAAGCGAGATGTAAGTTTCAAAATAATTAATATTTAAAAAAAAAGTGCTTTAACAGAAAATGTCTTGTGATTTAAAATACACTTAATTTAATGGGTCCAATACTTTATTAGAAGAAAAAGGAGGTGACCTAAAAGTCACTGAAGTCTTCAGAGTCGATTTTAAATGCTGCATTTTCGTCTTTGTCTCAAACATTGAAAACTGAATTACATTTTTGTTCAGTAACAGTTACAGTTTTCTTATTGGTTTTTTGCTTATATCTCGAAAACAGTTACTCCTATCAATTTTTATCTTTTTTTCAAAATTCAAGCTGATAAAATTTCCTACAAAATAGTTATTTGCATTTTTCTTGTAGGACCAACCATAAGCGCGTTATAGAGTTGGATATAAATAATCTTTAACAAAAATTTGCTTTAAAATTAAATGTTTGAAAAACCGAAACTAAACTAAATTAATTAAGACTAACACTTTAGTAGAGGAAAAAGGAGAAGACATAAAAGTCACCAAAGTCTTGAAAGTCGTTTTTAGTCGTCATATTAATAACAATAACATTAATAATAATAATACTAATATTACTAAATTTGCTTATATGCAAGCGCTTAATTGAGGTAACAGTTTCTTGCTTATATTTCGAAAACAGTTACTCCTATCAATTTTTATCTTTCTACTAAAATTAAAGCTGATAAAATTTCCTACAAAATAGTTATTTGCATTTTTTATGTAGGACTAACCATAAGCGAGATATAAGTTTGAAAATAATTAATATTTAAAAAAAAAGTGCTTTAACAGAAAATGTCTTGTGATTTAAAATACACTTAATTTATTGGGTCCAATACTTTATTAGAAGAAAAAGGAGGTGACATAAAAGTCACTGAAGTCTTCAGAGTCGTTTTTAAATGATGCATTTTCGTCTTCGTCTCAAACATTGAAAACTGAATTACATTTTTGTTTAGTAACTGTAACAGTTTTCACTTTGGTTTTTTGCTTATATCTCGAAAACAATTACTCCTATCAATTTTTATCTTTCTTTCAAAATTAAAGCTGATAAAATTTCCTACAAAATAGTTATGTGCATTTCTTTTGTAAGTAGTAAGAGGGCCTGTTCAAGACACACCAAAAAAATGTAAAAACACCCTGATTTTCAAGGGTAAACAAAAAAGCACAAAAATCGTTAAAACACCACCGATTTTCCAGGTAGTTAAAAAAACATCAAATAATCATAAAAACACCCCGATTTTCAAGGATAATCAGAAAAGCACAAAAATCGTGAAAACACCCCCGATTTTCAAGGCATATTTTAAAATCGCTTCGCTCATGAGGGCTTCGCCGGAATTAACATTTTCAAAGATTTTACGTTTTTCTGTTGGGCTACTGTAACACACATTGGAATACGATTCCGGCCAAACAAATTCAAGTATTTAAAATTAAAAATCAAATATTGTCACAGATTGAACAAATGAATTATATTAGAATTAACTAAAATTGCAGTTATCAAAAAGGATTTGTGTTCTTGACATAAATAAACCTATGAATAATTTATTAGTAGTAAGAGGGCCTGTTCAAGACACACCAAAAAAATGTAAAAACACCCTGATTTTCAAGGGTAAACAAAAAAGCACAAAAATCGTTAAAACACCACCGATTTTCCAGGTAGTTAAAAAAACATCAAATAATCATAAAAACACCCCGATTTTCAAGGATAATCAGAAAAGCACAAAAATCGTGAAAACACCCCCGATTTTCAAGGCATATTTTAAAATCGCTTCGCTCATGAGGGCATCGCCCGATTTTTTGTAATAATTCTGCCTTCTTCATTTTAGAGTAACCTTTGATATTCTTTTCTTTAGCAATTTTTCTTAATTCTTTTATCGTTGTATGCGAAGCACTAGTCAAAGACGTATTCTGAGTTGATTCGTTTTTTGACATGGTTTCCTCTAATAATTCCTCTAAACTTTGCGACCCGATTTCTTTAAGAACAGTATTTAAATTCGCTTCGCTCATCAGGGCATTATCTGAAATTTGATTCACTAGATCTGTCTTTTTACTATTTTGCTTTATCTTTAGACCTAGTTTTTCAGCAATTGATTTTAATTTTTTAATATTGAGTCTATTTAATTTATTAAACCAATCGCCTGCATTGATGAGCTCTTCTTTTAGAATTAATTTTATAAGATCTAATTTAGTCTTTGAGTTATATTGCGAATAGTTTTTTAACCCCATCTTTTTTGCGATGGCTTTTATTTTTTTTAAACTTAGTTTATTTAGCACAATCTCATTATTTGATTGTGGTGTTAAAAAATATTTATCCATCGAGGACGACTCATGTGTCAAAGGTGAACTCTTATCTGAACTCTGAATCTTTGATTCATCGTGAGACTTCGTCGAACTCGATGACGAATTGCCTTCACTAATTTGTTCAATTATGTCACCCACTTTTTTTAAATCACCTTTAGTAAGTTTTATAATTTCCTCAAGTGTCATTTTACGAAGCTCATCTTTCGAGAGCCCCATTTATTAGGGAAAAAATTATTCAAAAAAATTTATGAATGAGATTATCCTTTTAAGTCGTTAATATATTTTTCTAATTTTTCATGCCATATTTTTTTGAAATGTCTTTTTTTATATCGTATCGGAACATCCATAAAACATATATTACAAGTAAATTTATCATTTCGTCTTTTTTTACAATCATAACACACGTATCCGATTCCATATTTCTGATTTTTACTTTTAACAAAATTTGAATGAGATTTTATGGTTTGACAAATGGAACATTTTCTTAATAACGACTCATTATTCGGAGATGTTTGTTCATGATCAATCTGACAATCTTTATTCCCCATTTATTAGAAAGATATTATTTCATAATAAATGGCTCATACCAAAAGGGAACAGTCAGCTAAACAAAAGATAAATATAATAATTAAAAAAGATTATACCTTAACAGAGCAAGGCCAGTCCAGTGTCGAAGACGACGATGAACACAGCGAATTTATTAATCAAGGCAAACTTAAAGATTGTGGAATTAAAAAAAGAAAAGAAAAAAATTATATTTATTTTTATTTGTATTATTTCAATAATTCTTATAATAATGTTAATTGCATTTCTTCTTCGTATATCCCCTCTTTAATTTTTTCACCGTTAAGATCAGAAACAAAATAAATCCAAACATTATATACGCGTTTTTCTACAACTGTGAATATTTCTTCAGTCCAGTTTGTTTTTAATTTGTTACGAAAAATATCAACCATATTAGACAATCTAATTCTATCACCAACTTCAAATTTTGGTTTTTTATTTGTTAATGTAATCATATATACGGTTTCTAATAACTGCCTTTCATTTTCTTTATTAACATCTTTTGGTTTCATTTTAATCGTAGAATGATAACAATTGTTATAAGATTTTATAATTTTTGGAAGTAACGAAAGCCAATTAAAACTCCTTGGCGGAGCCAACTCGTGAGCCTTCGGCGAACTGTCATACAATATTGCCTTGAATTTATTTCCTAAAGTACGGTTGAACCTCTCAACAAAGAAAGCTTTATTTTTTGTTCCAGTACTATAAAGATTGATATTGTACTTATTTAAAACGATTCTCATATCTTTATTATAAAACTCTTTTCCTCTATCAGCATGTAAATTGTTCGGTGGATTGTGTTTATCTTTAATCGCTTGTTGTATGATTTTTAAAAACGCGTTAGCTACTTCTAATCCTGATTTAGTTTTTAAAGGTTCTACCCATACAAATTTAGAAAAGGTGTCTTCAGCGACTAGAATATAGATAAATCCTTTATTGATCTTTTTAAATTTATTAAAATCATTCGGCTCCTTTGACATCAAGGTTTTTGTTCTTAAAGAATAGCTTGGATCTTCTGCTTTTCCTTTTGGTCTATAAAAAACATAAATATCTATTTGCCAAGTATCATCAATACCTCTATGTTGAAAGCGACGTGTTGGGTATTTTTTCCTAGCGGATTTAAATAGTTCAAAAATTAAAATATCTTCTGGTGATTTAGAAAAATTATTTTTCTCTGATTGACAAATTCTGCAAGTAGATATTCTTCTCCTTTTTACAAACTGTGGTTCACCAATACTTTTAGTTTGTTTTTTACATTTTTTGCAATAATCCATTTAGTTACCATAATTTATAGACGAAAGGCAACTTTTGTCAGAACGGGGTTTTAAAAAACAATGAATCGCATACACGTTGGATACTATTAACAATTGATAATTTCAAAGAATTTTTATTAAAAAGATTTAAAGAAAGCGGACTAGTGTTTCGCATCGCCTGCGTCGGAATCAACAAACACAATCTCATGAATTGATCTATTATTTGTAATTTCCTTCTTACCTTTATAAATCATATTTAACGAATCTGGATAATAAAAATTGACGGACATATTTTTAAATCTATCTGGTAAAATTACTTTAATCTTATTATTCAAAATAACACCTAATTTACTTCCATATTGTGTATTAACATTTTCGAAATTTGTCACTGAATAGGGTGTATTAATTTCCAAGTCAACAAGTTTTTTATATTCTAAAGAATATCCACAACTGTTTAGTTTGTTTTTTAAGTCACTCATTTATATATTAAAAAAATCTTCATAATTTTAATTCATTAAAACTAATTTAGTCATTAATTTTATACCGAAAACTTAACTAGCATATAAAAAAAAATTGGAATTCTTAATAGATAAGGTTTATTATCGTTATAACCACCTAGATTTTCATCTGTGTTTACCTTTTCTTTTTTTATTCTAAAAGATAGAAGATCAAATTCTTTAACAGTAAAGGGTTTTGAAAGATCTATTGTTCCTTTATTACTACTAATAGCCAAATCTTTCAAATTAGCCGTTGAGTAGAATTTTATAACTTCCACATTCATTGGTATTCTAAGAAATAGTTCACCATCAAAAGAAAAGTCAAGCAAAGTAACAGCCTTTTGTCCATGAACTTCTTTAACAAAACGAATTTTTCCTACAAATTGTAAAAAAGAATAATGAATTTTTTTCATGAATTCAGTTTCCAAATTGATTAACCTTTCTCCGTAAATATCTAGTTGCCCTTTATTGACAACATCATACTTATCAATTGCATCAGCAGTTTTAACTAATCTTCTATTACCAATATCAATATATCGTTTTTCTTTTTTGATCATATTATTCAGTTCAGGTTTAACAATTTTTAAAATACTTTCTGAATCATCTTTTCTAATCATATTACTGAGTTCCGGCTTAACAATTTTTAAAACGCTTTCTGAATCATCTTTTTTGATCATATTACTGAGTTCAGGTTTAACGATTTTTAAAATACTTTGAGAATCATCTTTTCTAATCATATTACTGACTTCCGGCTTAACAATTTTTAAAACGCTTTCTGAATCATCTTTTTTGATCATATTACTGAGTTCAGGTTTAACGATTTTTAAAATACTCTCTGAATCATCTTTTCTGATCATATTACTGAGTTCCGGCTTAACAATTTTTAAAACGCTTTCTGAATCATCTTTTTTGATCATGTTACTGAGTTCAGGTTTAACCATTTTTAAAACGGTTTCTGAATCATCTTTTTTGATCATATTATCGTTTGCTGACGCTAAATATTGTAAATTAACAGCATCGCCAGGATTTTCTGGTTGTTTTACATTAACTAATTTGTGTCCTGTGATATCATAATCGCCATTTTCTGTTAAATTAAACCCTATACCAGGTGGTCCTCTTGTTGATTTTCCACCTTTTTGTCTATTTTTTCTAAGAACGTATTCAGATGTCATCGTCTTTGACGACCTGCCAGTCATTTATTGGTGTAAAATTCTTTCTATATTTTATTTCAGGATTTTTGAAATCAATAGTTAAGCAATCAAAATTATTAATGTTATTTTTATAGTATTCCTTGACTTTCTTATCCAATCCTTTTTCTCTAAATATCAAGCTTATATCATTACCATCACATGATGGAAATATTGAAAGATAATTACATTGTAAACGAATTGATTTTGGTACTCTATACCAATCCTGCGTTATATAGATCATCGAAGCATTCATTTTTCTTCCACGTATAGCTAAATCTATCAATTTTTTTTGATCTTTTTCAGTTACAAAATCATCAACAACAATCAAGTTTTGTTTATCTCTATCCAGTTCGTCTACATGGACTATGTCTTCTATATCTGATGAAAAGTGTGATTCAATTATCGGTTCTTCAGGTCGAATAATTTTTTCATCATCAAACACATTTTGTAATAACTGATAATAAGGTTCTTCTAAATCCTTTGCATACAAATAAAAAGTATCAAAAAATAAATATTTTAATAGATTGACAACAGTATTTGTTTTACCAGAACCGCTTCGTCCTATAATTATTAATATAAAAGGCCATTTTGGAGCTAATTTATTAATGTTGTAATGTTCTTTTTCATCGGTTTTAATAAAATGAATAGGCAAAGACGTATTCATTTATGTAACACAAATACGCACGCTTAACGATAAACCGCGATAGCGGGCAAATTCCTTGACTCCGGAATCTTTTGATTCCCTTGTGAACCGTCTTTGACTTGTGCTCCGCACCCTTTGTTTCGCGTTAGACTAATCTAAAACAGTATAAGATCTTTAATTCGAAAACAACTGCAGAAGAGCCATTATGGGCGTGTTGGTAAGATGTTTGCTTTCACTCCAAGGGGTCCCGGGTTCGAACCCCCGCGGATCCAACTTTTTTTTAAATTTCGTAATATTGCGCAGTTTGATGTATTATTGTAGCTGATTAGACATTATAATGGACACGACATAAATAGCTCAGATAGTAAAGAGTTAGACAGATAATAAAAGGTTTTGAGTTCGATTCCCATCGCCGCTTTTTTTATTGAGAATGCAGTTGTTCTTAAATCTGAACTGGTGAGATCTCGAGTGGCCATAGAGATTGAGGACCCACGAAGATTGACGAGCAACTGAGTGCTGCCAAATATTCTCAAAATATTTCTCGGTTTTGGGACTCTTCCATCTATTCATGACTTACAGTAATATCGAACAACAATGACCTGTCCTGTTGATTCAGGACTGATGGTCGTGCCGATGATTCTCCTCGATAGACACATACCTATAAACGGTATAAGCTGTCGTGAAAGAGGAGATGCTGTAAGAATAGATCGGATTGTAGTCGGAATGAAAACGGGGAATGTTTTGCACTTATTTTTATTAATTCTGTAAACAACCAACAAGGAGTCCCTGGCGCAAGATTAACTCCAAAAATAAAGTTGGTATGGATTGATAAAAAGGGCAAACCCCATAAAAAAAATATAAAAAAGGTTCGAATCCCTATCCCGGAATATTCGGCTATGCCTTCATGATGAATCTTCTTTTCACTTTATATAAATGACTAACGCTAATAGTAAAAGTGAAATAATTGACGCTATTTTAAAAAATCGTGAAATAATTAAAAATAGGATTCATTTAAAACAATTTAAAGAACATTTAACGAAGGAAGAAATTAAAAAACTACAAAAACCTATAACTGACAAACTTGATAATATTACTGAATTTACACAACAAATTCTTATGAGCGAAGCGAATCCAAAAAATGTTTTAGCAATTGAGGAAAAGGTTCCCCAGGCCAAAGGTCACCAAAGGTTCCCGAGGGAATCGAAAGATTCCGGAGGCGATGATGTAAACGAATCGGATAATTCGGACAAAGTCCTCATGAGCGCAGCGAATTTATTACCATTACCAAAATCACCTTCCTCCATAAGTTTAGATCCTAATAAAGATTTAAATTTTGATATTATTGAAAAACAATTTAAATTTGAAAAACCTTCACATTTATTATCGTTAGACATTAGAAGTCGAAATGCAAAAATTGATACGACGATACCCGAAATATCAACTAAATTGAAATCATTAAATGCGCACCTTACAAACGCAAAGAAATCACAAGAACAAGAAAAAATTGATAATTTACAATATGTGTATTCACAGTTGAAAAAATATAAAAGTGTTTTAGAAGATATTCGAAAAATTCCCTTCTATGAGAAGCAAACAGGAAGCGGCCAGATTCGACCTTCGGTCTTCAGCAGGCCATGCCTGATTTTTTCAGATCCAAATGAAATGGTAGAACGTCTTGATCTATTAATTGCGTCAAAAAATGCGGGAAATGATTCAATCGAGGTATATAATGAATGCGTAGAAATACTTGATAAATTGTTAAACCTGAAACTCATAAAAAAATCAGATCACAAAAGGATATTCTCTACGCTACATGCGGAGCACTAGTCCACTTCGGTTTCGCCTCCGGAATCTTTCGATTCCCTCGGGAACTTTTGCCAGGCTTTTTTAAACTGAATAAATGAGCCTAATACACATTAGATCTAAAGAAAATGATTTTGAAATAAGTTATTCTGAAAACCCTATTAATTTATCTGGATTAAAAGGTGAAATTGCTTTAAAGACAGCAAGTCTCTGGTATAGTTGGGATAACATTACCGAAGAGTATAAAAATAACGAAATAAAATTTAGGCGAAGCCCTCATGAGCGAAGCGAATACAAGTCTGGTAAAAAGGCTCCGCAGACCGAACTCAAAAATAACGAAATCAAGAAAGACAGGCAAGGCGTGTCCAGAGTCGAAGACGAAGAACACGATAGAAATGAATCGGAGTGGAAAATATTAAAGTTACCAAACGGTTTGTACGATGAAAATGAATTAAATAATTATATCCAAGAATATTTTGGAACGTTTGAAACACCCCCGTTTAATTTTGATGTAAATTATGCAACTAATCGTTTTATGCTAATTATACGCGACAAAGACTATGAAATTGACTTTTCCCACGGTCAGATACATGAGCTTTTAGGATTTGATAAAAAAATATATAAAGAAGGAATAAACTATGCAACAAAAATTGGTAACATCACCAAAGATATTGATCAAATCTTGATTCACTGCTCCCTAGTTTCATCTAGTTATCAAAATAATCTCAAAAGTGATGTTATATACGCTTTTACCCCAAATATTTCACCTAGATCTTTAATTAATATTGAACCGACGCATCCGAAATATTTACCAATTAATCGTACGGATTATATATTTAATATTCGCATTTCTGTTACAAATCAGCTAAATCAATTGATAAATTTTAATGGAGAGTGTTTAAATTTTGTTCTAGATATTCAGTAATTGTCATTGCTATTCTTTCCTGTAGAATAAATGGTACTTGTTGTTCATAGAAAACAATTATTTCCTAAACAATATGGGTTTGGTCTTAAATATCACAGAGATATTAGAGGTGGAAATATTTTTCAATCTATAAAAAAATTTGCTATACCAGCATTGGGTTTTTTATATCGCAATATATTAAAACCTTTTTGGAAAAATAATAAAGAAGATATCATTCAAGGTGTAACTTCAGGGCTTAAAAATATAGCGTCTACATACGTAAAATCGCCGCCCTTTTCTACTTATAAAGAAGAAATTATAAATCCTATTCTAAACAAAATGAAAGAAAAATCGTGGAATGAACATTTACGAGGCGACGGATTAAAAAAAGGGAAAGCTAATCGATTAACTAAAAAATCAAAGGATATCATTAAAAATCTGTTGAATGCTTAAGTTTCTTAAAAGACTTCGCCTTTGGCCTGCGGAGCCGTAGTCCCTTTCAGGGACGCTCTGGGGCTGATTTCATCAGACTTCGGCTTCGCCTCTGACTGGCTTTGCCAGGCTTCTTTTTATTTAAATAAATGGAAAGCGTTGTGGACAATTTATGGCGTATTGATGAAATGCCTGTAACCGATGAATCAACAAAAAGTTATACTTACAATGAAATAAGAGAAAGTAATATCAATGTGAAAGAACTTGAACAGTATACGCTCGAAACTAATATAAGTGGATGGAAACATTTATCAGGTGCTTATATTTTTGTCAAATCTAAAATTAAAAACAATCCAAATAATTATGCAACTATATCAAACAATGGGATAAATGATTTTGACTATGTGAGGCTATTCTATGAAGAGGTATTAATAGAAGAAACAAATTATGTGGGTGTTGCTACGTTAATTTCAAATCTGATTGAATTTTCTGGAGATGTTTCTGATACTTCAGCATCACAATTGTGTTGGTATCCAGACACAGCAGATTCAGCAGATACGTCTCAATACAAATATGAGGCGCAAGATAAATCGGTAAAATTTAAAGATTTAGACGTTGATATAAAAACTATTATTTCAAAAATCACAAATAATTCTGCATTCAATAAAGGATATTTAGAGAGATGGTTGTTAACAAAAGATGAAAAAACTATTACAAAATTTATACCTTTATCTAAAATTTTCCGGTTTGTACGAGACTGTAACAAAGTTTTGAATGGAAAAATTCGTATCGAATTACGTAAAAATAGGGTAAAAAATATATTACACGCTAAAGTTGATGGAAATTATGACTATGAAATATCTGATATTAGTTTGTGGATCCCAATAGTTAAGCCCTCATTAGAAACTGAAAAAATGTTATCTTCATTATTAGTTAGCAAATCTAACTTTCTTTGTGGATGGAATGCGCTTAACTGTTACCGTAGTAATTTGTGGTCTTCTGGAAGTGGAAACTGGCGCGTTGTAAATAATCAAAATAAAATATCTAGAGTTTTTATAGTTTTTTCTAAAGCTGAACGAAACGATAATTTTACCAAGTCAATGATGATTTTTGATAATATGAATTTAGAAAGAATAAATATTAAAATCAACGGTACCCAACATCCTACTTATGAATATCAGGTGAATAATGAGGATTTACAACGCTTGTATGCCGCTTTCCTCTCTTGTAATTATAAAAAAGATTTGGATGAAGGTACGTGCGTTAGCTATAAAGATTTTTGTAACCTCTATTTAGTTGTTGCTTTTGACGTAACAAAAGAAAATGATGAAAATTTATTTAGTAAAACAAAATCATCTGAACTAGAAGTTAATTGGACATTAAAAGATTATCAAAATGTTAATTACTATATGTATGCCTTAGTTGAATCTCAAAGAATTGCAAATATGAATATTATAGATGAAAAGATTTACTTGGAAATGAAGTAGAGGGTTTTTAATTTAAATAAATGACTGGCAAGGCCAGTCCTGTGTCAACCAAAGGGTCGAAGACGACGATGACTGAACCGAAAACAATGAATGATTATAGAGTATATTTATCACCCAATCAAATAAAGAAACTCCAAAGTTGTAAAGAAAAAAGAATAGATTGTAATATAAGATTCGATTTAACAGAAAGACCTAATAATACTATTAAATTAAGAGAAAATCAGATTGATGAAATTAAAAAGTGTAAAAAAGAGAAGAAAAAATATTGTAATATAAAATTTTCTCCAACACAGATAGGTGGATTTTTACCTGCTTTAATTCCTGCAGCGTTAGCTGTAGCCAAAGCATTGGGGTTAGGTGCTGCTGGTTATGCTGGTACTAAATTAGCACAAAAAACCTTTGGAGATGGTATAAAAAAGGATAAAAAAAACACAAAAAAGACGAAGACATATGGACAAGGAATAAAATTGATAGGAAAAAGGGGTTAAGTAATATAGAAATATCTAATATTATGAAAAATGAGAAGAATTCGGCTTTGCCTCATGAAGCTACGCGAAATTTTCGAGGTGTTTTTGCAATTGACATGTTACCAAAAAAAATTAGAAAAGATGAATCAGGCATAATTAATTTTCAACCTTCTAATTGTTATGGATCACACTGGGTATGTTACATAAACAAACCATATTTAAGACATATTTTATATTTTGACAGTTTTGGTATTTCTCCACCAGAAAAAATTAAAAAGTATTTATTAAGAAGTGGAAAAAATATTGCGTGGAATAGCACGCAGCTACAAATGAATTCTTCTGTTTTATGTGGTCATTACTGTATATATGTGATAATTAATGTCAACAGAGGCAAAGATTTTTATGATATATTATATTCTTTTAAACAGATACCGTGTCGTTTAAATGAGAAAACTACTATTTCAATATTCTGAATCAAAGATTCATCATGAACGTAATTAAAAAAATATATTATCTATATGTTATAAATGGAAACATATCTACAAAAACGCTTGTATGTATACAGAAAAAGTTACTTATATTTTTATAAAATTGGAATCGGATTATCTATTAGTAAATTATTATTTAGTGTATCGGGATTATCATCGTTAGCACTACCTCCACTAGTTTGTTTATCTCTTGGCGCAGGGGTAATAGAAATCTTAGATAAGAGGTTAAAAATATCAGAAAGAATTGAAGAATATAAGTTGGTTTATAAATTTTATCGACAGTTATTGCATTTATATAAGGCTGATAAAATAAATGAAAAAGAAATAAATTTACGTGAAGAGGAATTTGTCAGTAACTTTAACTATTTTCCTAGAGAGAAATACCTAGAAAAAGCCCACTTAAACGGTAATTGATGATTTCTTATAATATGATTATTTTTGTTTAAATTCGGACGAAGCCTGGCAACGCCAGTCGAGGCCCAATGGGCGAGACCTCATGAGCGTAGCGAAATTTACACTATTAAATGAAATATTATATTATTCTTTTTCTATTTTTCGCTACTGTAAAAACTTCAGATGATGTTAATATTCGGACGAATGAATCGAAGATTCAGAGTTCAGCAAAGCCTTACGATGAATCGAAGATTCAGAGTTATTTAGAACAATTTGGCTATTTCGCGTCAGTATCTACAAAACCTGGCAATGCCTCCTCGCATGCTGAATCATTAATAGAAATAAATGAAGCATTAATTAGATTTCAAGAATATTACAGTTTACCTGTTGATGGAACATTAAATCAAGAAACACTTGATTTGATTAAACAGCCGAGATGTGGAAATAAAGATAATCCAACAGCTTATAGAGTTCATTATCAAAAATGGAATAAAACAAATCTTAAATGGTATTTTTCGTTAGCTACGAACGAGATGAAAGAATTAGCACAAAAAGCCTTTGATCAATGGGAATCTGTTTCAAATTTAAAGTTTGAGTACTGGCACAGCCAGCCCAGCGCCGTAGGCGAGTACAATAGTGTTAAACCGGACATACTTATTTCATTTTCTAATACGCTGTTTCAACATAATCATAATTCACGGTGTCAAAAAGGAATATGTTCTAGCAGTTTTGACGGAAAAGGTAATGTCTTAGCACATGGCTTCTTTCCAAATAATGATGAATGTCTAGGAATTCATTTTGATAAATCAGAAAATTGGTATTTTGGTGAATCAAGTAATACACCTGATGATCAAACTAATTTTTATACAGTATTATTACACGAAATCGGACATACATTAGGTATTGAGCACTCTGCCAATAATAATTCAATTATGTACGCGTATTATAAAGGTGATATTGATAAATTAACTAGAGACGATATGTGGGCAATTCAATATTTATATGGAAGACCTGAACGATTAAAATATGAATCAATACCAACTACAACTACCACAACTACTACATCTAACACAACTAAAAAACCTATTACTTTGACTCCTAGAAAGACTGATTCATTACCTGATTTATGCAGCTTAAGTGAAACTATTAACACATTTTTAACAGCAAATCATAAATTATATATTTTCTACAAGAAATATGTCTGGATTGTTAATTTAAAAGACATGAGCTATGATAATAAACCAAAATTAATTACAGATTATTTAACTTTTTTACCAGATAATTTTCAAGAAATATCACAAATTTATCAGAGACCAGATGGAACTATTTTGTTAACAACAAACAACTTATATTATATTATTGATTTTCCTAATTTCGTTGTTAAAAACGGTTATAATGGAAGATCTATCACAAGTTTGGGTGTTCCTAGTGGAAAGAAAATTAATGCAATATTTAGTACTTATTCTGGTCAAACTTATATATTTTATGACAACACAATGTTTATACAATTTGATGAATGTCTGCTTAGACCTAAGAAACACGGTATGATAGCTGAATTGTTTTCTAGTATTCCTTCTAATGTTGATAAAGCCTTTAGATATATTAATGGAAAAATTTATTTCTTTAAAGACAATAATTACTACGAGTATCATGAATTTTTGCAAACGACAAAATCGTATAAATTTGATTTATCTATTTTTGGAATTAAATGTAGTATTATAGACAAGATTATGATTTTACTAAATAAACTTAAATAATTTTCAATATAAATGGATAACAAAATAACTTTAATTTTAAAAGAGAACGGTAAACCTTATCTTTGTTGTCAAGTAAACGGCAAAGAAACTAAAATTGATCTAACAGAAAACGAAGAACTTGAACTACATCTAAAAATTAATGATATTATACTCACAAAATTAGCTCCAGAAGTAGCACATAAACATATGTATGAATTCTTAAAATTTGTTTAAAGTAGTTTTTGTTTTCACAATTTTTTCTGGTTTTCTGCTTAACCTTAAGAACTATAATTATGTCCACGAATTTTCATATATTTTTTTCTAATAAATTATGGATATAATTAACTGTAATCATGAAAACTCTGACTCAAGCGACTCAGATGATAACTCTTATTTAAGTGTTGTAGAAAAAAAATGGACAAAACTTGAATCAATGACAGAAGATGATATGAGAAAGAGGAGTAATGAAATTGATGATTGGTTTTACGTTTCTGCTAATAAAAAATTATCTGAAGATTTTATTAGAGAATTTAGATCAAAAGTTGATTGGGGAAATATATCATTTCATCAAAAATTATCTGAGGAATTTATCAGAGAATTTCATAATGTACTCGATTGGAACAAAATATCATGTTCTCAAAAATTATCTGAAGATCTTATAAAAGATTTTGCAGATAAAGTTGATTGGGATGATATATCGAAATATCAAAAATTATCTAAAGAATTTATTAGAGAATTTAAAAACAAACTTAATTTATTCATTGTATTATGTTATCAAAAATTATCACGAGAATTTATACAAGAATTAGAAAAGGATTTAGACGAACTTATTTCCAGCAAAGATTGTCGACAAATATTTTCAGGATACATTACTTTAGGCTGTCTTAGATATTTGGGAAAATATAAGGAAATATTGAATTGTAAAGTTAGTCACAATGATGAAATAGACATTAAATTTAATTATCCAATGAAAAATGGAGTTACTTTTAAGTTTAAAAATAATTTTAATCAACCCATAACATTTTTAGATCTATTCTACTTTATTCGTAAAGGATATGAGAGAATATATAAAGAGGAATATGAAAAATGCACCAAAGTAAAACCTTTTGCTAGTCCATATCTTCGACCTGAGACTAATGGTCCATACGGTGTTTATGCGCATGGATGGGAATCCTTATCAATTGAAAGAATTTATAAACATGGAGATGTTTTTACTCTTGTGATGGGATCATAAATAATTAATTTTCTATAATCCTAATTTTGTAATAAATACCGTTTTTCTCTTAAAGTCGTTAATTTTAAAATATACCTTTAAAAATGGGGGTGTTTAAAAAGTGCTGTGTGCTGAAGGGAAAATCCGGTCATTTTCGCAATATTTTCTACTTTTCTATTTGTCCTTGAAAATTGGGTCATTTTGCTTGAAATATTTACTTTTTTTAGATTACCTTGAAAATCGGGGTGTTTTTCTTTAAAAAGTAGCTGTGTGCTCAAGTGGCTCATGTACTCAAGTTTTTCATATTTTTATTATTTTCATGGCAACTTATTCAGCTAACTCTTATATTTTTCTATTAATAAAGGTGTATCATCAATAAAATAATAAATAAATTATTCATAGGTTTATTTATGTCAAGAACACAAATCCTTTTTGATAACTGCAATTTTAGTTAATTCTAATATAATTCATTTGTTCAATCTGTGACAATATTTGATTTTTAATTTTAAATACTTGAATTTGTTTGGCCGGAATCGTATTCCAATGTGTGTTACAGTAGCCCAACAGAAAAACGTAAAATCTTTGAAAATGTTAATTCCGGCGAAGCCCTCATGAGCGAAGCGATTTTAAAATATGCCTTGAAAATCGGGGGTGTTTTCACGATTTTTGTGCTTTTCTGATTATCCTTGAAAATCGGGGTGTTTTTATGATTATTTGATGTTTTTTTAACTACCTGGAAAATCGGTGGTGTTTTAACGATTTTTGTGCTTTTTTGTTTACCCTTGAAAATCAGGGTGTTTTTACATTTTTTTGGTGTGTCTTGAACAGGCCCTCTTACTACTAACGTCCAAAAAGATTAATTCCGAAAGTATAAATAATATTTTAGAAAAGAAAGACAGTAAAATCAGTACGCAATATAAACGAATTACCAGAGATACTAAAACTAATGAACTCTTAAATAAAATCGAAACAAAAGAATTTGGTTTTGTTTATGATAAGAGGGTTGTTTTAGAAAACTATGATACAATACCGTTTGGATATTAGCGTCAGCTGGAGCTGACATTCCGGCGAAGCCCTCATGAGCGAAGCGATTTTAAAATATGCCTTGAAAATCGGGGGTGTTTTCACGATTTTTGTGCTTTTCTGATTATCCTTGAAAATCGGGGTGTTTTTATGATTATTTGATGTTTTTTTAACTACCTGGAAAATCGGTGGTGTTTTAACGATTTTTGTGCTTTTTTGTTTACCCTTGAAAATCAGGGTGTTTTTACATTTTTTTGGTGTGTCTTGAACAGGCCCTCTTACTACTAATAAATTATTCATAGGTTTATTTATGTCAAGAACACAAATCCTTTTTGATAACTGCAATTTTAGTTAATTCTAATATAATTCATTTGTTCAATCTGTGACAATATTTGATTTTTAATTTTAAATACTTGAATTTGTTTGGCCGGAATCGTATTCCAATGTGTGTTACAGTAGCCCTACAGAAAAACGTAAAATCTTTGAAAATGTTAATTCCGGCGAAGCCCTCATGAGCGAAGCGATTTTAAAATATGCCTTGAAAATCGGGGGTGTTTTCACGATTTTTGTGCTTTTCTGATTATCCTTGAAAATCGGGGTGTTTTTATGATTATTTGATGTTTTTTTAACTACCTGGAAAATCGGTGGTGTTTTAACGATTTTTGTGCTTTTTTGTTTACCCTTGACAATCAGGGTGTTTTTACATTTTTTTGGTGTGTCTTGAACAGGCCCTCTTACTACTAACGTCCAAAAAGATTAATTCCGAAAGTATAAATAATATTTTAGAAAAGAAAGACAGTAAAATCAGTACGCAATATAAACGAATTACCAGAGATACTAAAACTAAGGAACTCTTAAATAAAATCGAAACAAAAGAATTTGGTTTTGTTTATGATAAGAGGGTTGTTTTAGAAAACTATGATACAATACCGTTTGGATATTAGCGTCAGCTGGAGCTGACATTCCGGCGAAGCCCTCATGAGCGAAGCGATTTTAAAATATGCCTTGAAAATCGGGGGTGTTTTCACGATTTTTGTGCTTTTCTGATTATCCTTGAAAATCGGGGTGTTTTTATGATTATTTGATGTTTTTTTAACTACCTGGAAAATCGGTGGTGTTTTAACGATTTTTGTGCTTTTTTGTTTACCCTTGAAAATCAGGGTGTTTTTACATTTTTTTGGTGTGTCTTGAACAGGCCCTCTTACTACTTTTGTAGGACCAAGTATAAGCGAGTTATAAAGATGGATATAAATAATATTTAACAAAAATTTGCTTTAAAATAAAATGTTTGAAATACTGAAATTAAACTAAATTAATTGTGTCTAACACTTTAGTAGAGGAAAAAGGAGGAGACATAAAAGTCACTAAAGGTTTCAGAGTCGTCTTTAATCGTCATACTAATAACAACAACATTAATAATAATAATACTAATAGTACTAAATTTGCTTGTATGCAAACGCTTAATTAAGGTGACAGTTTTTTGGTTTCTTGCTTATATCTCGAAAACAGTTACTCCTATCAATTTTTATCTTTTTACTAAAATTAAAGCTGATAAAATTTCCTACAAAATAGTTTTTGCATTTTTTATGTAGGACTAACCATAAGCGAGATATAAGTTTGAAAATAATCAATATTTAAAAAAAAGTGCTTTAACAAAAAATGTCTTGTGATTTAAAATACACTTAATTTATTGGGTCCAATACTTTATTAGAAGAAAAAGGAGGTAACTTAAAAGTCACTGAAGTCTTCAGAGTCGTTTTTAAATGCTGCATTTTCGTCTACGTCTCAAACATTGAAAACTGAATTACATTTTTGTTCAGTAACAGTTACAGTTTTCTTATTGGTTTTTTGCTTATATCTCGAAAACAGTTACTCCTATCAATTTTTATCTTTTTTTAAAAATTCAAGCTGATAAAATTTCCTACAAAATAGTTATTTGCATTTTTCTTGTAGGACCAACCATAAGCGAGTTATAGAGTTAGATATAAATAATCTTTAACAAAAATTTGCTTTAAAATTAAATGTTTGAAAAACCGAAATTAAACTAAATTAATTAAGACTAAGGGTCTAATTTCAAGTTTGGTCGCAAAGTTGCGCGGGTCGTAGTTGCATAGCAGCAACGAATGACATTGCTAGATTTGCGCCGTTGCTATAACAAATACCGATTTGCACCGGTCGTAAGTCAACTTGAAATTAGGCTCTAACACTTTAGTAGAAGAAAAAGGAGAAGACATAAAAGTCACCAAAGTTTCGAAAGTCGTTTTTAGTCGTCATATTAATAACAATAACATTAATAATAATAATACTAATATTACTAAATTTGCTTATATGCAAGCGCTTAATTAAGGTAACAGTTTCTTGCTTATATCTCGAAAACAGATACTTCTATCAATTTTTATTTTTTTACTAAAATTAAAGCTGATAAAATTTCCTACAAAATAGTTATTTGCATTTTTCTTGTAGGACCAAGTATAAGCGAGTTATAAAGATGGATATAAATAATATTTAACAAAAATTTGCTTTAAAATAAAATGTTTGAAAAACCTAAATTAAACTAAATTAATTGAGTCTAACACTTTAGTATAGGAAAAGAGAGAAAACATAAAAGTCACCAAAGTCTTCAGAGTCGTTTTTGGTCGTCATATTAATAACAATAACATTAATAATAATAAAACTAATAGTACTAAATTTGCTTATATGCAAGCGCTTTATTAAGGTAACAGTTTTTTGGTTTCTTGCTTATATCTCGAAAACAGTTACTCCTATCAATTTTTATCTTTTTACTAAAATTAAAGCTGATAAAATTTCCTACAAAATAGTTATTTGCATTTTTCTTGTAGGACCAAGTATAAGCGAGTTATAAAGATGGATATAAATAATATTTAACAAAAATTTGCTTTAAAATAAAATGTTTGAAATACTGAAATTAAACTAAATTAATTGTGTCTAACACTTTAGTAGAGGAAAAAGGAGGACACATAAAAGTCACTAAAGGTTTCAGAGTCGTCTTTAATCGTCATACTAATAACAACAACATTAATAATAATAATACTAATAGTACTAAATTTGCTTGTATGCAAACGCTTAATTAAGGTGACAGTTTTTTGGTTTCTTGCTTATATCTCGAAAACAGTTACTCCTATCAATTTTTATCTTTTTACTAAAATTAAAGCTGATAAAATTTCCTACAAAATAGTTTTTGCATTTTTCATGTAGGACTAACCATAAGCGAGATATAAGTTTGAAAATAATCAATATTTAAAAAAAAGTGCTTTAACAAAAAATGTCTTGTGATTTAAAATACACTTAATTTATTGGGTCCAATACTTTATTAGAAGAAAAAGGAGGTGACTTAAAAGTCACTGAAGTCTTCAGAGTCGTTTTTAAATGCTGCATTTTCGTCTACGTCTCAAACATTGAAAACTGAATTACATTTTTGTTCAGTAACAGTTACAGTTTTCTTATTGGTTTTTTGCTTATATCTCGAAAACAGTTACTCCTATCAATTTTTATCTTTTTTTAAAAATTCAAGCTGATAAAATTTCCTACAAAATAGTTATTTGTATTTTTCTTGTAGGACCAACCATAAGCGAGTTATAGAGTTAGATATAAATAATCTTTAACAAAAATTTGCTTTAAAATAAAATGTTTGAAAAACCGAAATTAAACTAAATTAATTAAGACTAACACTTTAGTAGAAGAAAAAGGAGAAGACATAAAAGTTACCAAAGTCTCGAAAGTTGTTTTTAGTCGTCATATTAATAACAATAACATTAATAATAATAATACTAATATTACTAAATTTGCTTATATGCAAGCGCTTAATTAAGGTAACAGTTTCTTGCTTATATCTCGAACACAGTTACTTCTATCAATTTTTATTTTTTTACTAAAATTAAAGCTGATAAAATTTCCTACAAAATAGTTATTTGCATTTTTCTTGTAGGACCAAGTATAAGCGAGTTATAAAGATGGATATAAATAATATTTAACAAAAATTTGCTTTAAAATAAAATGTTTGATAAACCTAAATTAAACTAAATTAATTGAGTCTAACACTTTAGTATAGGAAAAGGGAGAAAACATAAAAGTCACCAAAGTCTTCAGAGTCGTTTTTGGTCGTCATATTAATAACAATAACATTAATAATAATAAAACTAATAGTACTAAATTTGCTTATATGCAAGCGCTTTATTAAGGTAACAGTTTTTTGGTTTCTTGCTTATATTTCGAAAACAGTTACTCCTATCAATTTTTATCTTTTTACTAAAATTAAAGCTGATAAATATTCCTACAAAATAGTTATTTGCATTTTTCTTGTAGGACCAAGTATAAGCGAGTTATAAAGATGGATATAAATAATATTTAACAAAAATTTGCTTTAAAATAAAATGTTTGAAATACTGAAATTAAACTAAATTAATTGTGTCTAACACTTTAGTAGAGGAAAAAGGAGGACACATAAAAGTCACTAAAGGTTTCAGAGACGTCTTTAATCGTCATACTAATAACAATAACATTAATAATATTAATACTAATAGTACTAAATTTGCTTGTATGCCAACGCTTAATTAAGGTGACAGTTTTTTGGTTTCTTGCTTATATCTCGAAAACAGTTACTCCTATCAATTTTTATCTTTTTACTAAAATTAAAGCTGATAAAATTTCCTACAAAATAGTTTTTTGCATTTTTCATGTAAGACTAACCATAAGCGAGATATAAGTTTGAAAATAATCAATATTTAAAAAAAAAGTGCTTTAACAAAAAATGTCTTGTGATTTAAAATACACTTAATTTATTGGGTCCAATACTTTATTAGAAGAAAAAAGAGGTGACTTAAAAGTCACTGAAGTCTTCAGAGTCGTTTTTAAATGCTGCATTTTTGTCTACGTCTCAAACAGTGAAAACTGAATTACATTTTTGTTCAGTAACAGTTACAGTTTTCTTATTGGTTTTTTGCTTATATCTCGAAAACAGTTACTCCTATCAATTTTTATCTTTTTTTCAAAATTCAAGCTGATAAAATTTCCTACAAAATAGTTATTTGCATTTTTCTTGTAGGACCAACCATAAGCGAGTTAAAGAGTTGGATATAAATAATCTTTAACAAAAATTTGCTTTAAAATAAAATGTTTGAAAAACCGAAATTAAACTAAATTAATTAAGACTAACACTTTAGTAGAGGAAAAAGAAAAGACATAAAAGTCACCAAAGTCTTGAGAGTCGTTTTTAGTCGTCATATTAATAACAATAACATTAATAATAATAATACTAATATTACTAAATTTGCTTATATGCAAGCGCTTAATTAAGGTAACAGTTTCTTGCTTATATCTCGAAAACAATTCCTTCTATCAATTTTTATTTTTTTACTAAAATTAAAGCTGATAAAATTTCCTACAAAATAGTTATTTGCATTTTTCATGTAGGGCTAACCATAAGCGAGATATAAGTTTGAAAATAATTAATATTTAAAAAAAAAGTGCTTTAACAGAAAATGTCTTGTAATTTAAAATACACTTAATTTATTGGGTCCAATACTTTATTAGAAGAAAAAGGAGGTGACATAAAAGTCACTGAAGTCTTCAGAATCGTTTTTAAATGATGCATTTTCGTCTTCGTCTCAAACATTGAAAACTGAATTACATTTTTGTTCAGTAACTGTAACAGTTTTCACTTTGGTTTTTTGCTTATATCTCGAAAACAATTACTCCTATCAATTTTTATCTTTCTTTCAAAATTAAAGCTGATAAAATTTCCTACAAAATAGTTATTTGCATTTCTTTTGTAAGACCAACCATAAGCGAGTTATAGAGTTGGATATAAATAATCTTTAACAAAAATTTGCTTTAAAATAAAATGTTTGAAAAACCTAAATTAAACTAAATTAATTGAGTCTAACACTTTAGTATAGGAAAAAGGAAAAGACATAAAAGTCACCAAAGTCTTCAGAGTCGTTTTTGGTCTTCATATTAATAACAATAACATTAATAATAATAATACAAATAGTACTAAATTTGCTTATATGCAAACGCTTAATTAAGGTAACAGTTTTTTGGTTTCTTGCTTATATCTCGAAAACAGTTACTTCTATCAATTTTTATCTTTTAACTAAAATTAAAGCTGATAAAATTTCCTACAAAATAGTTATTTGCATTTTTCATGTAGGACTAACCATAAGCGAGATATAAGTTTGAAAATAATTAATATTTAAAAAAAAGTGCTTTAACAGGAAATGTCTTGTGATTTAAATTACACTTAATTTTATGGGTCCAATACTTTATTAGAAGAAAAAGGAGGTGACATAAAAGTCACTGAAGTCTTCAGAGTCGTTTTTAAATGATGCATTTTCGTCTTCGTCTCAAACATTGAAAACTGAATTACATTTTTGTTCAGTAACAGTTACAGTTTTCTTATTGGTTTTTTGCTTATATCTCGAAAACAATTCCTTCTATCAATTTTTATTTTTTTACTAAAATTAAAGCTGATAAAATTTCCTACAAAATAGTTATTTGCATTTTTCATGTAGGGCTAACCATAAGCGAGATATAAGTTTGAAAATAATTAATATTTAAAAAAAAAGTGCTTTAACAGAAAATGTCTTGTAATTTAAAATACACTTAATTTATTGGGTCCAATACTTTATTAGAAGAAAAAGGAGGTGACATAAAAGTCACTGAAGTCTTCAGAATCGTTTTTAAATGATGCATTTTCGTCTTCGTCTCAAACATTGAAAACTGAATTACATTTTTGTTCAGTAACTGTAACAGTTTTCACTTTGGTTTTTTGCTTATATCTCGAAAACAATTACTCCTATCAATTTTTATCTTTCTTTCAAAATTAAAGCTGATAAAATTTCCTACAAAATAGTTATTTGCATTTCTTTTGTAAGACCAACCATAAGCGAGTTATAGAGTTGGATATAAATAATCTTTAACAAAAATTTGCTTTAAAATAAAATGTTTGAAAAACCTAAATTAAACTAAATTAATTGAGTCTAACACTTTAGTATAGGAAAAAGGAGAAGACATAAAAGTCACCAAAGTCTTCAGAGTCGTTTTTGGTCTTCATATTAATAACAATAACATTAATAATAATAATACAAATAGTACTAAATTTGCTTATATGCAAACGCTTAATTAAGGTAACAGTTTTTTGGTTTCTTGCTTATATCTCGAAAACAGTTACTTCTATCAATTTTTATCTTTTAACTAAAATTAAAGCTGATAAAATTTCCTACAAAATAGTTATTTGCATTTTTCATGTAGGACTAACCATAAGCGAGATATAAGTTTGAAAATAATTAATATTTAAAAAAAGTGCTTTAACAGGAAATGTCTTGTGATTTAAAATACACTTAATTTATTGGGTCCAATACTTTATTAGAAGAAAAAGGAGGTGACTTAAAAGTCACTGAAGTCTTCAGAGTCGTTTTTAAATGCTGCATTTTCGTCTACGTCTCAAACATTGAAAACTGAATTACATTTTTGTTCAGTAACTGTTACAGTTTTCACTTTGGTTTTTTGCTTATATCTCGAAAACAGTTACTTCTATAAATTTTTATCTTTCCTTAAAAATTAAAGCTGATAAAATTTCCTACAAAATAGTTATTTGCATTTTTCTTGTAGGACCAACCATAAGCGCGTTATAGAGTTGGATATAAATAATCTTTAACAAAAATTTGCTTTAAAATAAAATGTTTGAAAAACCGAAACTAAACTAAATTAATTAAGACTAACACTTTAGTAGAGGAAAAAGGAGAAGACATAAAAGTCACCAAAGTCTTGAGAGTCGTTTTTAGTCGTCATATTAATAACAATAACATTAATAATAATAATACTAATATTACTAAATTTGCTTATATGCAAGCGCTTAATTAAGGTAACAGTTTCTTGCTTATATTTCGAAAACAGTTACTCCTATCAATTTTTATCTTTTTACTAAAATTAAAGCTGATAAAATTTCCTACAAAATAGTTATTTGCATTTTTTATGTAGGACTAACCATAAGCGAGATATAATTTTGAAAATAATTAATATTTAAAAAAAAAAGTGCTTTAACAGAAAATGTCTTGTGATTTAAAATACACTTAATTTATTGGGTCCAATACTTTATTAGAAGAAAAAGGAGGTGACTTAAAAGTCACTGAAGTCTTCAGAGTCGTTTTTAAATGCTGCATTTTCGTCTACGTCTCAAACATTGAAAACTGAATTTCATTTTTGTTCAGTAACTGTTACAGTTTTCACTTTGGTTTTTTGCTTATATCTCGAAAACAGTTACTTCTATAAATTTTTATCTTTCCTTAAAAATTAAAGCTGATAAAATTTCCTACAAAATAGTTTTAGCATTTTTTTTGTAGGACCAACCATAAGCGAGTTATAGAGTTTGATATAAATAATCTTTAACAAAAATTTGCTTTAAAATAAAATGTTTGAAAAACCGAAATTAAACTAAATTAATTGGGTTAACACTTTAGTAGAGGAAAAAGGAGAACACATAAAAGTCACTAAAGGTTTCAGAGTTGTCTTTAATCGTCATACTAATAACAATAACCTTAATAATAATAATACTAATAGTACTAAATTTGCTTGTATGCAAACGCTTAATTAAGGTGACAGTTTTTTGGTTTCTTGCTTATATCTCGAAAACAGTTGCTCCTATCAATTTTTATCTTTTTACTAAAATTAAAGCTGATAAAATTTCCTAGAAAATAATTTTTTGCATTTTTCATGTAGGACTAACCATAAGCGAGATATAAGTTTGAAAATAATCAATATTTAAAAAAAAAGTGCTTTAACAAAAAATGTCTTGTGATTTAAAATACACTTAATTTATTGGGTCCAATACTTTATTAGAAGAAAAAGGAGGTGACTTAAAAGTCACTGAAGTCTTCAGAGTCGTTTTTAAATGCTGCATTTTCGTCTACGTCTCAAACATTGAAAACTGAATTACATTTTTGTTCAGTAACAGTCACAGTTTTCTTATTGGTTATTTGCTTATATCTCGAAAACAGTTACTCCTATCAAATTTTATCTTTCTTCCAAAATTAAAGCTGATAAAATTTCCTACAAAATAGTTATTTGCATTTCTTTTGTAAGACCAACCATAAGCGAGTTATAGAGTTGGATATAAATAATCTTTAACAAAAATTTGCTTTAAAATAAAATGTTTGAAAAACCGAAATTAAACTAAATTAATTGGGTCTAACACTTTAGTAGAGGTAAAAGGAGTAGACGTAAAAGTCCCCAAAGTCTTCAGAGTCGTTTTTAATCGTCATATTAAAAACAATAACATTAATAATAATAATACTAATAGTACTAAATTTGCTTATATGCAAACGCTTAATTAAGGTAACATTTTTTTGGTTTCTTGCTAATATCTCGAAAACAGTTACTCCTATCAATTTTTATCTTTTTACTAAAATTAAAGCTGATAAAATTTCCTACAAAATAGTTATTTGCATTTTTCATGTAGGACTAACCATAAGCGAGATATAAGTTTGAAAATAATTAATATTTAAAAAAAAAGTGCTTTAACAGAAAATGTCTTGTGATTTAAAATACACTTAATTTATTGGGTCCAATACTTTATTAGAAGAAAATGGAGGTGACATAAAAGTCACTGAAGTCTTCAGAGTCGTTTTTAAATGCTGCATTTTCGTCTTCGTCTCAAACATTGAAAACTGGATTACATTTTTGTTCAGTAACAGTCACAGTTTTCTTATTGGTTATTTGCTTATATCTCGAAAACAGTTACTCCTATCAAATTTTATCTTTTTTCCAAAATTAAAGCTGATAAAATTTCCAACAAAATAGTTATTTACATTTTTCTTGTAGGACCAAGCATAAACGAGTTATAGAGTTGGATATAAATAATATTTAACAAAAATTTGCTTTAAAATAAAATGCTGGAAAAACCGGAATTAAACTAAATTAATTGTGTCTAACACTTTAGTAGAGGAAAAAGGAGAAGACATAAAAGTCACTAAATGTTTCAGAGTCGTCTTTAGTCGTCATATTAATAACAATAACATTAATAATAATAATACTAATAGTACTAAATTTGCTTATATGCAAACGTTTAATTAAGGTAACAGTTTTTTGGTTTCTTGCTTATATCTCGAAAACAGTTACTCCTATCAATTTTTATATTTTTTTCAAAATTAAAGCTGATAAAATTTCCTACAAACTAGTTATTTACATTTTTTTGTAGGACCAACCATAAGCGAGTTATAAAGTTGGATATAAGTAATCTTTAACAAAAATTTGCTTAAAATAAAATGTTTGAAAAACCGATATTAAACTAAATTAATTGGGTCTAACACTTTAGTATAGGAAAAAGGAGAAGATATAAAAGTCACCAAAGTCTTCAGAGTTGTTTTTAATACTAAATTTGCTTATATGCAAGCGCTTAATTAAGGTAACAGTTTTTTGGTTTCTTGCTTATATCTCGAAAACAGTTACTCCTATCAATTTTTATCTTTTTACTAAAATTAAAGCTGATAAAATTTCCTACAAAATAGTAATTTGCATTTTTTATGTAGGACTAACCATAAGCGAAAAATAAGTTTGATAATAATTAATATTTAAAAAAAAGTGCTTTAACAGAAAATGTCTTGTGATTTAAAATAGACTTAATTTAATGGGTCCAATACATTATTAGAAGAAAAAGGAGGTGACATAAAAGTCACTGAAGTCTTCAGAGTCGATTTTAAATGCTGCATTTTCGTCTTCGTCTCAAAAATTGAAAATTGAATTACATTTTTGTTCTGTAGCAGTTACAGTTTTCTTATTGGTTTTTTGCTTATATCTCGAAAACAGTTACTTTTATCAATTTTTATCTTTTTTTTAGGATTAAAGCTGATAAAATTTCCTACAAAATAGCTACTTGCATTTTTCTTGTAGGACCAACCATAAGCGAGTTATAGAGTTGGATATAAATAATCTTTAACAAAAATTTGCTTTAAAATAAAATGTTTAAAAAACCGAAATTAAACTAAATTAATTAAGACTAACACTTTAGTGGAGGAAAAAGGGGAAGACATAAAAGTCACCAAAGTCTTGAGAGTCGTTTTTAGTCGTCATATTAATAACAATAACATTAATAATAATAATACTAATAGTACTAAATTTGCTTATATGCAAGCGCTTAATTAAGGTAACAGTTTCTTGCTTATATCTCGAAAACAGTTACTTCTATCAATTTTTATTTTATTACTAAAATTAAAGCTGATAAAATTTACTACAAAATAGTTATTTGCACTTTTCATGTAGGACTAACCATAAGCGAGATATAAGTTTGATAATAATTAATATTTAAAAAAAAGTGCTTTAACAGAAAATGTCTTGTGATTTAAAATAGACTTAATTTAATGGGTCCAATACATTATTAGAAGAAAAAGGAGGTGACATAAAAGTCACTGAAGTCTTCAGAGTCGATTTTAAATGCTGCATTTTCGTCTTCGTCTCAAAAATTGAAAATTGAATTACATTTTTGTTCTGTAGCAGTTACAGTTTTCTTATTGGTTTTTTGCTTATATCTCGAAAACAGTTACTTTTATCAATTTTTATCTTTTTTTTAGGATTAAAGCTGATAAAATTTCCTACAAAATAGCTACTTGCATTTTTCTTGTAGGACCAACCATAAGCGAGTTATAGAGTTGGATATAAATAATCTTTAACAAAAATTTGCTTTAAAATAAAATGTTTAAAAAACCGAAATTAAACTAAATTAATTAAGACTAACACTTTAGTGGAGGAAAAAGGGGAAGACATAAAAGTCACCAAAGTCTTGAGAGTCGTTTTTAGTCGTCATATTAATAACAATAACATTAATAATAATAATACTAATAGTACTAAATTTGCTTATATGCAAGCGCTTAATTAAGGTAACAGTTTCTTGCTTATATCTCGAAAACAGTTACTTCTATCAATTTTTATTTTATTACTAAAATTAAAGCTGATAAAATTTACTACAAAATAGTTATTTGCACTTTTCATGTAGGACTAACCATAAGCGAGATATAAGTTTGATAATAATTAATATTTAAAAAAAAAGTGCTTTAACAGAAAATGTCTTGTGATTTAAAATACACTTAATTTATTGGGTCCAATACTTTATTAGAAGAAAATGGAGGTGACATAAATGTCACTGAAGTCTTCAGAGTCGTTTTTAAATGCTGCATTTTCGTCTTCGTCTCAAACATTGAAAACTGGATTACATTTTTGTTCAGTAACAGTCACAGTTTTCTTATTGGTTATTTGCTTATATCTCGAAAACAGTTACTCCTATCAAATTTTATCTTTCTTCCAAAATTAAAGCTGATAAAATTTCCAACAAAATAGTTATTTACATTTTTCTTGTAGGACCAAGCATAAACGAGTTATAGAGTTGGATATAAATAATATTTAACAAAAATTTGCTTTAAAATAAAATGCTGGAAAAACCGGAATTAAACTAAATTAATTGTGTCTAACACTTTAGTAGAGGAAAAAGGAGAAGACATAAAAGTCACTAAATGTTTCAGAGTCGTCTTTAGTCGTCATATTAATAACAATAACATTAATAATAATAATACTAATAGTACTAAATTTGCTTGTATGCAAACGCTTAATTAAGGTAACAGTTTTTTGGTTTCTTGCTTATATCTCGAAAACAGTTACTCCTATCAATATTTATCTTTTTGCTAAAATTAAAGCTGATAAAATTTTTTACAAAATAGTTATTTGCATTTTTCATGTAGGACTAACCATAAGCGAGATATAAGTTTGAAAATAATTAATATTTAAAAAAAAAGTGCTTTAACAGAAAATGTCTTGTAATTTAAAATACACTTAATTTATTGGGTCCAATACTTTATTAGAAGAAAAAGGAGGTGACATAAAAGTCACTGAAGTCTTCAGAATCGTTTTTAAATGATGCATTTTCGTCTTCGTCTCAAACATTGAAAACTGAATTACATTTTTGTTCAGTAACTGTAACAGTTTTCACTTTGGTTTTTTGCTTATATCTCGAAAACAATTACTCCTATCAATTTTTATCTTTCTTTCAAAATTAAAGCTGATAAAATTTCCTACAAAATAGTTATTTGCATTTTTCATGTAGGGCTAACCATAAGCGAGATATAAGTTTGAAAATAATTAAAATTAAAAAAAAAGTGCTTTAACAGGAAATGTCTTGTGATTTAAATTACACTTAATTTTATGGGTCCAATACTTTATTAGAAGAAAAAGGAGGTGACATAAAAGTCACTGAAGTCTTCAGAGTCGTTTTTAAATGATGCATTTTCGTCTTCGTCTCAAACATTGAAAACTGAATTACATTTTTGTTCAGTAACAGTTACAGTTTTCTTATTGGTTTTTTGCTTATATCTCGAAAACAATTCCTTCTATCAATTTTTATTTTTTTACTAAAATTAAAGCTGATAAAATTTCCTACAAAATAGTTATTTGCATTTTTCATGTAGGGCTAACCATAAGCGAGATATAAGTTTGAAAATAATTAATATTTAAAAAAAAAGTGCTTTAACAGAAAATGTCTTGTAATTTAAAATACACTTAATTTATTGGGTCCAATACTTTATTAGAAGAAAAAGGAGGTGACATAAAAGTCACTGAAGTCTTCAGAATCGTTTTTAAATGATGCATTTTCGTCTTCGTCTCAAACATTGAAAACTGAATTACATTTTTGTTCAGTAACTGTAACAGTTTTCACTTTGGTTTTTTGCTTATATCTCGAAAACAATTACTCCTATCAATTTTTATCTTTCTTTCAAAATTAAAGCTGATAAAATTTCCTACAAAATAGTTATTTGCATTTCTTTTGTAAGACCAACCATAAGCGAGTTATAGAGTTGGATATAAATAATCTTTAACAAAAATTTGCTTTAAAATAAAATGTTTGAAAAACCTAAATTAAACTAAATTAATTGAGTCTAACACTTTAGTATAGGAAAAAGGAGAAGACATAAAAGTCACCAAAGTCTTCAGAGTCGTTTTTGGTCTTCATATTAATAACAATAACATTAATAATAATAATACAAATAGTACTAAATTTGCTTATATGCAAACGCTTAATTAAGGTAACAGTTTTTTGGTTTCTTGCTTATATGTCGAAAACAGTTACTTCTATCAATTTTTATCTTTTAACTAAAATTAAAGCTGATAAAATTTCCTACAAAATAGTTATTTGCATTTTTCATGTAGGACTAACCATAAGCGAGATATAAGTTTAAAAATAATTAATATTTAAAAAAAAGTGCTTTAACAGGAAATGTCTTGTGATTTAAATTACACTTAATTTTATGGGTCCAATACTTTATTAGAAGAAAAAGGAGGTGACATAAAAGTCACTGAAGTCTTCAGAGTCGTTTTTAAATGATGCATTTTCGTCTTCGTCTCAAACATTGAAAACTGAATTACATTTTTGTTCAGTAACAGTTACAGTTTTCTTATTGGTTTTTTGCTTATATCTCGAAAACAGTTACTCCTATCAATTTTTATCTTTTTTTTAAAATTCAAGCTGATAAAATTTCCTACAAAATAGTTATTTGCATTTTTCTTGTAGGACCAACCATAAGCGCGTTATAGAGTTGGATATAAATAATCTTTAACAAAAATTTGCTTTAAAATAAAATGTTTGAAAAACCGAAACTAAACTAAATTAATTAAGACTAACACTTTAGTAGAGGAAAAAGGAGAAGACATAAATGTCACCAAAGTCTTGAGAGTCGTTTTTAGTCGTCATATTAATAACAATAACATTAATAATAATAATACTAATATTACTAAATTTGCTTATATGCAAGCGCTTAATTAAGGTAACAGTTTCTTGCTTATATTTCGAAAACAGTTACTCCTATCAATTTTTATCTTTTTACTAAAATTAAAGCTGATAAAATTTCCTACAAAATAGTTATTTGCATTTTTTATGTAGGACTAACCATAAGCGAGATATAATTTTGAAAATAATTAATATTTAAAAAAAAAAGTGCTTTAACAGAAAATGTCTTGTGATTTAAAATACACTTAATTTATTGGGTCCAATACTTTATTAGAAGAAAAAGGAGGTGACTTAAAAGTCACTGAAGTCTTCAGAGTCGTTTTTAAATGCTGCATTTTCGTCTACGTCTCAAACATTGAAAACTGAATTACATTTTTGTTCAGTAACTGTTACAGTTTTCACTTTGGTTTTTTGCTTATATCTCGAAAACAGTTACTTCTATAAATTTTTATCTTTCCTTAAAAATTAAAGCTGATAAAATTTCCTACAAAATAGTTTTAGCATTTTTTTTGTAGGACCAACCATAAGCGAGTTATAGAGTTTGATATAAATAATCTTTAACAAAAATTTGCTTTAAAATAAAATGTTTGAAAAACCGAAATTAAACTAAATTAATTGGGTCTAACACTTTAGTAGAGGAAAAAGGAGAACACATAAAAGTCACTAAAGGTTTCAGAGTTGTCTTTAATCGTCATACTAATAACAATAACCTTAATAATAATAATACTAATAGTACTAAATTTGCTTGTATGCAAACGCTTAATTAAGGTGACAGTTTTTTGGTTTCTTGCTTATATCTCGAAAACAGTTGCTCCAATCAATTTTTATCTTTTTACTAAAATTAAAGCTGATAAAATTTCCTAGAAAATAATTTTTTGCATTTTTCATGTAGGACTAACCATAAGCGAGATATAAGTTTGAAAATAATCAATATTTAAAAAAAAAGTGCTTTAACAAAAAATGTCTTGTGATTTAAAATACACTTAATTTATTGGGTCCAATACTTTATTAGAAGAAAAAGGAGGTGACTTAAAAGTCACTGAAGTCTTCAGAGTCGTTTTTAAATGCTGCATTTTCGTCTACGTCTCAAACATTGAAAACTGAATTACATTTTTGTTCAGTAACTGTTACAGTTTTCACTTTGGTTTTTTGCTTATATCTCGAAAACAGTTACTCCTATAAATTTTTATCTTTTCTTTAAAATTAAAGCTGATAAAATTTCCTACAAAATAGTTATTTGCATTTCTTTTGTAAGACCAACCATAAGCGAGTTATAGAGTTGGATATAAATAATCTTAAACAAAAATTTGCTTTAAAATAAAATGTTTGAAAAACCGAAATTAAACTAAATTAATTGGGTCTAACACTTTAGTAGAGGAAAAAGGAGTAGACGTAAAAGTCCCCAAAGTCTTCAGAGTCGTTTTTAATCGTCATATTAAAAACAATAACATTAATAATAATAATACTAATAGTACTAAATTTGCTTATATGCAAACGCTTAATTAAGGTAACAGTTTTTTGGTTTCTTGCTAATATCTCGAAAACAGTTACTCCTATCAATTTTTATTTTTTTACTAAAATTAAAGCTGATAAAATTTCCTACAAAATAGTTATTTGCATTTTTCATGTAGGACTAACCATAAGCGAGATATAAGTTTGAAAATAATTAATATTTAAAAAAAAAGTGCTTTAACAGAAAATGTCTTGTGATTTAAAATACACTTAATTTATTGGGTCCAATACTTTATTAGAAGAAAATGGAGGTGACATAAAAGTCACTGAAGTCTTCAGAGTCGTTTTCAAAATGCTGCATTTTCGTCTTCGTCTCAAACATTGAAAACTGGATTACATTTTTGTTCAGTAACAGTCACAGTTTTCTTATTGGTTATTTGCTTATATCTCGAAAACAGTTACTCCTATCAAATTTTATCTTTCTTCCAAAATTAAAGCTGATAAAATTTCCTACAAAATAGTTATTTGCATTTCTTTTGTAAAACCAACCATAAGCGAGTTATAGAGTTGGATATAAATAATCTTTAACAAAAATTTGCTTTAAAATAAAATGTTTGAAAAACCGAAATTAAACTAAATTAATTGGGTCTAACACTTTAGTAGAGGTAAAAGGAGTAGACGTAAAAGTCCCCAAAGTCTTCAGAGTCGTTTTTAATCGTCATATTAAAAACAATAACATTAATAATAATAATACTAATAGTACTAAATTTGCTTATATGCAAACGCTTAATTAAGGTAACAGTTTTTTGGTTTCTTGCTAATATCTCGAAAACAGTTACTCCTATCAATTTTTATCTTTTTACTAAAATTAAAGCTGATAAAATTTCCTACAAAATAGTTATTTGCATTTTTCATGTAGGACTAACCATAAGCGAGATATAAGTTTGAAAATAATTAATATTTAAAAAAAAAGTGCTTTAACAGAAAATGTCTTGTGATTTAAAATACACTTAATTTATTGGGTCCAATACTTTATTAGAAGAAAATGGAGGTGACATAAAAGTCACTGAAGTCTTCAGAGTCGTTTTTAAATGCTGCATTTTCGTCTTCGTCTCAAACATTGAAAACTGGATTACATTTTTGTTCAGTAACAGTCACAGTTTTCTTAATGGTTATTTGCTTATATCTCGAAAACAGTTACTCCTATCAAATTTTATCTTTTTTCCAAAATTAAAGCTGATAAAATTTCCAACAAAATAGTTATTTACATTTTTCTTGTAGGACCAAGCATAAACGAGTTATAGAGTTGGATATAAATAATATTTAACAAAAATTTGCTTTAAAATAAAATGCTGGAAAAACCGGAATTAAACTAAATTAATTGTGCCTAACACTTTAGTAGAGGAAAAAGGAGAAGACATAAAAGTCACTAAATGTTTCAGAGTCGTCTTTAGTCGTCATATTAATAACAATAACATTAATAATAATAATACTAATAGTACTAAATTTGCTTATATGCAAACGTTTAATTAAGGTAACAGTTTTTTGGTTTCTTGCTTATATCTCGAAAACAGTTACTCCTATCAATTTTTATATTTTTTTCAAAATTAAAGCTGATAAAATTTCCTACAAACTAGTTATTTACATTTTTTTGTAGGACCAACCATAAGCGAGTTATAGAGTTGGATATAAGTAATCTTTAACAAAAATTTGCTTAAAATAAAATGTTTGAAAAACCGATATTAAACTAAATTAATTGGGTCTAACACTTTAGTATAGGAAAAAGGAGAAGATATAAAAGTCACCAAAGTCTTCAGAGTTGTTTTTAATACTAAATTTGCTTATATGCAAGCGCTTAATTAAGGTAACAGTTTTTTGGTTTCTTGCTTATATCTCGAAAACAGTTACTCCTATCAATTTTTATCTTTTTACTAAAATTAAAGCTGATAAAATTTCCTACAAAATAGTAATTTGCATTTTTTATGTAGGACTAACCATAAGCGAAAAATAAGTTTGATAATAATTAATATTTAAAAAAAAGTGCTTTAACAGAAAATGTCTTGTGATTTAAAATAGACTTAATTTAATGGGTCCAATACATTATTAGAAGAAAAAGGAGGTGACATAAAAGTCACTGAAGTCTTCAGAGTCGATTTTAAATGCTGCATTTTCGTCTTCGTCTCAAAAATTGAAAATTGAATTACATTTTTGTTCTGTAGCAGTTACAGTTTTCTTATTGGTTTTTTGCTTATATCTCGAAAACAGTTACTTTTATCAATTTTTATCTTTTTTTTAGGATTAAAGCTGATAAAATTTCCTACAAAATAGCTACTTGCATTTTTCTTGTAGGACCAACCATAAGCGAGTTATAGAGTTGGATATAAATAATCTTTAACAAAAATTTGCTTTAAAATAAAATGTTTAAAAAACCGAAATTAAACTAAATTAATTAAGACTAACACTTTAGTGGAGGAAAAAGGGGAAGACATAAAAGTCACCAAAGTCTTGAGAGTCGTTTTTAGTCGTCATATTAATAACAATAACATTAATAATAATAATACTAATAGTACTAAATTTGCTTATATGCAAGCGCTTAATTAAGGTAACAGTTTCTTGCTTATATCTCGAAAACAGTTACTTCTATCAATTTTTATTTTATTACTAAAATTAAAGCTGATAAAATTTACTACAAAATAGTTATTTGCACTTTTCATGTAGGACTAACCATAAGCGAGATATAAGTTTGATAATAATTAATATTTAAAAAAAAAGTGCTTTAACAGAAAATGCCTTGTGATTTAAAATACACTTAATTTATTGGGTCCAATACTTTATTAGAAGAAAATGGAGGTGACATAAATGTCACGGAAGTCTTCAGAGTCGTTTTTAAATGCTGCATTTTCGTCTTCGTCTCAAACATTGAAAACTGGATTACATTTTTGTTCAGTAACTGTCAAAGTTTTCTTATTGGTTATTTGCTTATATCTCGAAAACAGTTACTCCTATCAAATTTTATCTTTCTTCCAAAATTAAAGCTGATAAAATTTCCAACAAAATAGTTATTTACATTTTTCTTGTAGGACCAAGCATAAACGAGTTATAGAGTTGGATATAAATAATATTTAACAAAAATTTGCTTTAAAATAAAATGCTGGAAAAACCGGAATTAAACTAAATTAATTGTGTCTAACACTTTAGTAGAGGAAAAAGGAGAAGACATAAAAGTCACTAAATGTTTCAGAGTCGTCTTTAGTCGTCATATTAATAACAATAACATTAATAATAATAATACTAATAGTACTAAATTTGCTTGTATGCAAACGCTTAATTAAGGTAACAGTTTTTTGGTTTCTTGCTTATATCTCGAAAACAGTTACTCCTATCAATTTTTATCTTTTTGCTAAAATTAAAGCTGATAAAATTTTTTACAAAATAGTTATTTGCATTTTTCATGTAGGACTAACCATAAGCGAGATATAAGTTTGATAATAATTAATATTAAAAAAAAGTGCTTTAAAAGAAAATGTCTTGTGATTAAAATACACTTAATTTAATGGGTCCAATACTTTATTAGAAGAAAAAGGAGGTGACATAAAAGTCACCAAAGTCTTGAGAGTGGATTTTAGTCGTCATATATATATGCAAGCGCTTAATTAAGGTAACAGTTTTTTGGTTTCTTGCTTATATCTCGAAAACAGTTACTCTTATCAATTTTTATCTTTTTTTTTCAAAACTAAAGCTGATAAAATTTCCTACAAAATAGTTATTTGCATTTTTCTTGTAGGACCAACCATAAGCGAGTTATGGAGTTGGATATAAATAATCTTTAACAAAAATTTGCTTTAAAATAAAATGTTTGAAAAACCGAAATTAAACTAAATTAATTAAGACTAACACTTTAGTGGAGGAAAAAGGAGAAGACATAAAAGTCACCAAAGTCTTGAGAGTCGTTTTTAGTCGTCATATTAATAACAATAACATTAATAATAATAATACTAATAGTACTAAATTTGCTTATATGCAAGCGCTTAATTAAGGTAACAGTTTCTTGCTTATATCTCGAAAACAGTTACTTCTATCAATTTTTATCTTATTACTAAAATTAAAGCTGATAAAATTTCCTACAAAATAGTTATTTGCATTTTTCATGTAGGACTAACCATAAGCGAGATATAACTTTAAAAATTATTAATATTTAAAAAAAAAGTGCTTTAACAGAAAATGTCTTGTGATTTAAAATACACTTAATTTATTAGGTTTAATACTTTATTAGAAGAAAAAGGTGGTGACATATAAGTCACTGAAGTCTTCAGAGTCGATTTAAATGCTGCATTTTTGTCTTCGTCTCAAACATTGAAAACTGAATTACATTTTTGTTCAGTAACTGTAACAGTTTTCACTTTGGTTTTTTGCTTATATCTCGAAAACAATTACTCCTATCAATTTTTAACTTTTTATCAAAATTAAAGCTGATAAAATTTCCTACAAATTAGTTATTTGCATTTTTCTTGTAGGACCAACCCATAAGCGAGTTATAGAGTTGGATATAAATAATCTTTAACAAAAATTTGCTTTAAAATAAAATGTTTGAAAAACCGATATTAAACTAAATTAATTGTGTCTAACACTTTAGTAGAGGAAAAAGGAGAAGACATAAAAGTCACCAAAGTCTTTAGAGTTGTTTTTAGTACTAAATTTGCTAATATGAAAGCGCTTAATTAAGGTAACAGTTTTTTGGTTTCTTGCTTATATCTCGAAAACAGTTACTCCTATCAATTTTTATCTTTTTACTAAAATTTTTACTAAAATTAAAGTGACAGTAAATGCTGCATTTTCGTCTTCGTCTCAAACATTGAAAACTGTATTACATTTAAGACTTTAGTGACTTTTATGTCTCCTCCTTTTTCCTCTACTAAAGTGTTAGACACGATTAATTTTGTTTAATTTCAGTTTTTCAAACATTTTATTTTAAAGCAAATTTTTGTTAAATATTAAAAACTATAAAATGGCTTAGATTGCCTAAAAACACAGATCACACATGATCTTTCGCATAGAAATGAGAAAACGCTCATGTAACACACAAAATAAGCTCTATTTTTCCTTATTAAAAGTATTATTATTATTATTACTTTTGTTTCTATTACTATTATTATTATTATTATTATTGTTAATATTATTATTATTATTATATTTATATTATTATTATTATTAACTTTTGTATAGTAAAAACACAGATCACAGATGATCTCTTGCATAGAAATGAGAAAACGCTCATATAACACAAAATAAGCTTCATTTTTGCTTAGAAAACTAAGCTTACTTTTATTACTATTATTATTATTTTTATTATTAATATTATTATTATTATTATTATTATTATTATTATTATTATTATTATTAATATTATTATTATTATTATTATTGTTATTATTATTGTTAATATTATTATTATTATTATTATTATTAAGAACCGATTATAACTTTTGTATAGTAAATGTTTTTATACCAGTTTTAAAATGAGTTATTAATTTTAGACAATTTCTTGCCTAAAAACACAGATCACAGATGATTTCTTGCATAGAAATGAGAAAACATTCATATAACACAAAATAAGCTTCATTTTTGCTTAGAAAACTAAGCTTACTTTTTTTATTATTATTATTATTATTATTATTACTATTATTTTTATTATTATTATTACTATTATTTTTATTATTATTATTACTAATATTATTATTATTATTATTATTATTATTATTAATATTATTATTATTAAAAACCGATTTTAACTTTTGTATAGTAAATGTTTTTATACCAGTTTTAAAATGAGTTATTAATTTTAGACAATTTCTTGCCTAAAAACACAGATCACAGATGATCTCCTGCATAGAAATGAGAAAACGCTCAGATAACACAAAATAAGCTTCATTTTTGCTTAGAAAAACTAAGCTTTAATTTAGAAAGAAATTCATTATTATAAGTATTATTATCATTATTATTATTATTATTATTAACTTTTGTATAGTAAATGTTTTTATACCAGTTTTAAAATGAGTGATTTATTTTAGACAATTTCTTGCCTAAAAACTATAAAATTGCTTAGATTGCCTAAAAACACAGATCACACATGATCTTTTGCATAGAAATGAGAAAACGCTCATGTAACACACAAAATAAGCTTCATTTTTCCTTATTAAAAGTATTATTATTATTATTACTATTATTATTATTATTATTATTATTATTATTATTATTATTATTATTATTATTATTAACTTTTGTGTAGTAAATGTTTTTATACCAGTTTTAAAATGAGTTAATAATTTTAGACAATTTCTTGCCTAAAAACACAGATAACAGATGATTTCTTGCATAGAAACGAGAAAACGCTCATATAACACACAAAATAAGCTTTATTTTTGCTTAGAAAACTAAGCTTACTTTTATTACTATTATTAATTTTATTATTATTATTATTATTATTATTATTATTATTATTGTTATTATTATTATTATTATTATTAAAAAATTATATTAAACAGACAGAATACGTCGTATTCTGACACAAAAAAACGAATTACGTTATAGACTTGACGAGAACGGCGTATCTCGGACTCTTATAGGACTCTTATAGGGTCAAAAAGTATCAGTTTGGATTAAAACAAATTATTTTTGTTGACTCTCAGTCTGAATTGTTCATCAGTTCAAACAAAAACGATTTGTTTTAGACGATCTTTTGCTTTGAACAAGAAAACTTACATCGAACAGACTAAAAACGTATTAATCTGGCATAAAAGAGCAATTTATGTATCACTTTGGATAAAGGCAGCTAATCCTATTCGTTTCATTGCTTAAAATAGACAAAATTGTTTATAAATCTAACAAAAACGCTGTATTCTAGCACAAAATACTAATTACATTATAGTTTCGACGAGAATAGCTTATTTGGAATGATTCTATGCTTCCAAACGAGTAAATTTTTATTAAACATGCCAAACATCATGTTTTGTCCTATAAAGACATTTTATATTGCAGTTTGTATTAAAACAAAATATTTTCGTTGATTCTTTGTTAGAAGCAGCAAACCTAGCATTAAAGAATCTGAAAACTTTGTATTCGGACACAAACCACCGAATTTTGTATCAGTTTAGACAAAAACGGTTGATTTTCGACAATATTTTGCTTTGAACAAGAAAACTTATGTCAAACTGATTAAAAACGTCTTATTTTAGCACAAAACAAAAGATCTGCGTTATAGTCTTAACGAGAGCTGTTAATTTCAAACGGTTCTATGCTTTGAAACGAGTAAACTTTCTCTGAACAGAGGAAAAACATCTTATTTCGCCTTTTAAAAACGATTCATGCCACAGTTAGGATAAAAACCAATTATTTTCGTTAATTCATTGTTACAAACAAGAAACCTTACATCAAAGAAACTGAAAACCCCTTATTCAGGCACAGAAATTCGAATTACGTTTCAGTCTGGACAAAAACTACTTACTTTAGACGATCCTTTGTTTTGAATACAAAAACCTACATTAAAAAGATTAAAAACGTCTTATTCTGGCTGAAAACTGCAAATTATATATTACTCTAGATAAAAGCAATTTATCCTGATTACTCCTTTACTTAGAATAGAGTAAACTTGTATAAAACTTAATGAAAACTTTAAATTTCGTCTCAAAGAAATAATTTACGTTATAGTTTCGACCAGCACTGTTTATTTCAAACGATTTTATGATTCGAAACTAATGAACTTTTATGGGGCAGATGCAAAACCACATATTACCATATAAAGCGTTGTTTTAAAGCAAATTATCACCTTTTGCAACAAGAAATTTCACGTCAAAGAAACTGAAAACTTCGTATCCATGCACAAATATCGAATTACGTATCAGTTTAGGCAAATACAGCTTATTTTAAACGATTCCTTGCTATAAACAAGAAAAATTTTATCAAACATATTGAAAACGTCTTATTCTCGAAAATAAGAGCAAATTATGTATCAGTTTTAACAAAAGCGGATTACACTGTTTGATTCTATGCTTAGAGTAGAGTAAACTACTATAAAACGTAATGAAAACTCTATATTCAAGCTCAAAAAACAAATTACGTTATAGTTTTGACAAAAAAAATTATTTCGGACGATTACATACTTCGAAGTAAGCAAACTTTACTTGAACAAGTGCAAAAGCTAATACTTTGCTTTAAAATAACGATTTATGTGGTAATATGGTATTTTGCATCTGTCCTATAAAAGTTTACTCGTTTCTGTGCCTGAATAAGGGGTTTTCAGTTACTTTGATGTAAGGTTTCTTGTTTGTAACAATGAATTAACGAAAATAATTGGTTTTTATCCTAACTGTGGCATGAATCGTTTGTAAAAGGCGAAATAAGATGTTTTTCCTCTGTTCAGTGAAAGTTTACTCGTTTCAAAGCATAGAACGGTTTGAAATTAAGAGCTCTCGTTAAGACTATAACGCAAATCTTTTGTTTTGTGCTAAAATAAGACGTTTTTAGTCATTTTGATATAAGTTTTCTTGTTCAAAGCAAAATATTGTTGAAAATCAACCGTTTTTGTCTAAACTGATACAAAATTCGGTGGTTTGTGTCCGAATACAAAGTTTTCAGATTCTTTAATGTTAGGTTTGCTGCTTCTAACAAAGAATCAACGAAAATATTTTGTTTTAATACAAACTGCAATACAAAATGTCTTTATAGGACAAAACATCATGTTTGGCATCTGTTTAATAAAAATTTACTCGTTTGGAAGCATAGAATCATTCCAAATAAGCTATTCTCGTCGAAACTATAATGTAATTAGTATTTTGTGCTAGAATACAGCGTTTTTGTTAGATTTATTAACAATTTTGTCTATTTTAAGCAATGAAACGAATAGCATTAGCTGCCTTTATCCAAAGTGATACATAAATTGCTCTTTTATGCCAGATTAATACGTTTTTAGTCTGTTCGATGTAAGTTTTCTTGTTCAAAGCAAAAGATCGTCTAAAATAAGCCGTTTTTGTTTGAACTGATGAACAATTCAGACTGAGAGACAACAAAAATAATTTGTTTTAATCCAAACAGATACTTTTTGACCCTATAAGAGTCCTATAAGAGTCCGAGATACGCCGCTCTCGTCAAGTCTATAACGTAATTCGTTTTTTTGTGTCAGAATACGACGTTTTCTGTCTGTTTAATATAATTTTTTAATAATATTAATAATAATAATAATAATAATAATAATAATAATAACAATAATAATAATAATAATAATAATAATAATAATAATAATAATAATAATAATAATAATAATAATAATAATAATAATACTAATAATAATAATAATAATAATAATAATAATAAAAATAATAATAGTAATAAAAGTAAGCTTAGTTTTCTAAGCAAAAATGAAGCTTATTTTGTGTGTTATATGAGCGTTTTCTAATTTCTATGCAAGAAATCATCTGTGATCTGCTTTTAGGCAAGAAATTGTCTAAAATTAATAACTCATTTTAAAACTGGTATAAAAACATTTACTATACAAAAGTTAATAATAATAATAATAATAATAATAATAATAATAATAATAATAATAGTAATAGTAACCAATGAAATAATAATAATAATAATACTTTTAATAAATAAAAATTAAGCTTATTTTGTGTTATCTGAGCGTTTTCTCATTTCTATGCAAGAGATCATCTGTGATCTGTGTTTTTAGGCAAGAAATTGTCTAAAATTAATAACTCATTTTAAAACTGGTATAAAAACATTTACTATACAAAAGTTATAATCGGTTTTTAATAATAATAATAATAATAATAATAGTAATAATAATAATAAAAATAATAGTAATAATAATAATAATAATAAAAATAATAATAATAGTAGTAATAAAAGTAAGCTTAGTTTTCTAAGCAAAAATGAAGCTTATTTTGTGTTATATGAGCGTTTTCTCATTTCAATGCAAGAGATCATCTGTGATCTGTGTTTTTAGGCAAGAAATTGTCTAAAATTAATAACTCATTTTAAAACTGGTATAAAAACATTTACTATACAAAAGTTAATAATAATAATAATAATAATAATAATATTAACAATAATAATAATAATAATAATAATAATAATAATAATAATAATAATAATAATAATAATAATAGTTATATTAATAAAAGTAATAATAATAATAATAATAATAATAATAATAATACTTTTAATAAGGAAAAATGGAGCTTATTTTGTGTTACATGAGCGTTTTCTCATTTCTATGCAAAAGATCATGTGTGATCTGTGTTTTTAGGCAATCTAAGCCATTTTATAGTTTTTAATATTTAACAAAAATTTGCTTTAAAATAAAATGTTTGAAAAACTGAAATTGAACTAAATTAATTGTGTCTAACACTTTAGTAGAGGAAAAAGGAGGAGACATAAAAGTCACTAAAGTCTTAGAGTTGTCTTTAGTCGTCATATTAATAACAATAACATTTATAATAACAATACTAGTAGTACTAAATTTGCTTATATGCAAGCGCTTAATTAAGATAACAGTTTTTTTGTTTTTTGCTTATATCTCGAAAACAGTTACTCCTATCAATTTTTACCATTTCACCAAAATTAAAGGTGAAAAAATTTCCTACAAAATAGTTATTTGCATTTTGCATGTAGAATTAACCATAAGCGAGATATAAGTTTGAAAATAATTAATAATTAAAAATGAGTTTTAACAGAAAATGTCTTGTGATTTAAAATACACTTAATTTATTGGGTCCAATACTTAATTAGAGGAAAAAAGGAGGTGACAGTAAATGCTGCATTTTCGTCTTCGTCTCAAACATTGAAAACTGAATTACATTTTTGTTCAGTAACTGTCGTCGAAGACGAAAATGCAGCATTTACAAACGACTCTAAAAACTTCAGTGACTTATGTCTTCTCCTTTTTCCACTACTAAAGTGTTAGACACAATTAATTTAGTTTAATTTCAGTTTTTCAAACATTTTATTTTAAAGCAAATTTTTGTTAAATATTATTTATATCCAACTCTATAACTCGCTTATGGTTGGTCCTACAAGAAAAATGCAAATAACTATTTTGTAGGAAATTTTATCAGCTTTAATTTTGAATAAAAGATAAAAATTGATAGGAGTAACTGTTTTCGAGATATAAGCAAAAAACCAAAGTGAAAACTGTAAGTTACTGAACAAAAATGTGATTTAGTTTTCAATGTTTAAGACGAAGACGAAAATGCAGCATTTACTGTCACCTCCTTTTTCTTCTAATTAAGTATTGGATCCAATAAATTAAGTGTATTTTAAATCACAAAACATTTTCTGTTAAAGCACATTTTTTTTTAATTATTAATTATTTTCAAACTTATATCTCGTTTATGGTTAGTTCTACATGAAAAATGCAAATAACTATTTTGTAGGAAATTTTATCAGCTTTAATTTTGGTGAAAAGGTAAAAATTGATAGGAGTAACTGTTTTCGAGATATAAGCAAAAAACAAAAAAACTGTTACCTTAATTAAGCGCTTGCATATAAACAAATTTAGTACTACTAGTATTGTTATTATTAATGTTATTGTTATTAACGTGACAACTAAAGACAACTCTAAGACTTTATTGACTTTTATGTCTCCTCCTTTTTCCTCTACTAAAGTGTTAGACACAATTAATTTAGTTTAATTTCAGTTTTTCAAACATTTTATTTTAAAGCAAATTTTTGTTAAATATTTATATCTAACTCTATAACTCGCTTACGGTTGGTCCCACAAAAGAAATGCATTTAACTATTTTGTAGAAAATTTTATCAGCATTAATTTTGAAAGGAAGATAAAAATTGATAAGAGTAAATGTTTTCAAGATATAAGCAAAAAACCAAAGTGAAAACTTTTACAGTTACTGAACAAAAATGTAATTCAGTTTTCAATGTTTGAGACGAAGACGAAAATGCGGCATTTACAAACGACTCTAAAAACTTCAGTGACCTTTCTGTCACCTACTTTTTCTTCTACTAAAGTATTGGACCCAATAAATTAAGTGAATTTTAAATCACAAGACATTTTCCGTTAAAGCACATTTTTTTTTAATTATTAATTATTTTCAAACTTATATCTCGCTTATGGTTAGTCTGAAACTGACTCTGAAGACTTTGGTGACTTTTATGTCTTTTTCTTTTTCCTCCACTAAAGTGTTAGACCCAATTAATTTAGTTTAATTTCGGTTTTTCAAACATTTTATTTTAAAGCAAATTTTTGTTAAAGATTATTTATATCTAACTCTATAACTCGCTTATTGTTGGTCCTACAAAAGAAATGCAATTAACTATTTTGTAGGAAATTTTATCAGCTTAAATTTTGAAAGAAAGATAAAAATTGATAGGAGCAACTGTTTTCGAGATATAAGCAAAAAACCAAAGTGAAAACTGTAAGTTACTGAACAAAAATGTGATTTAGTTTTCAATGTTTAAGACGAAGACGAAAATGCAGCATTTACTGTCACCTCCTTTTTCTTCTAATTAAGTATTGGATCCAATAAATTAAGTGTATTTTAAATCACAAAACATTTTCTGTTAAAGCACATTTTTTTTTAATTATTAATTATTTTCAAACTTATATCTCGTTTATGGTTAGTTCTACATGAAAAATGCAAATAACTATTTTGTAGGAAATTTTATCAGCTTTAATTTTGGTGAAAAGGTAAAAATTGATAGGAGTAACTGTTTTCGAGATATAAGCAAAAAACAAAAAAACTGTTACCTTAATTAAGCGCTTGCATATAAACAAATTTAGTACTACTAGTATTGTTATTATTAATGTTATTGTTATTAACGTGACAACTAAAGACAACTCTAAGACTTTATTGACTTTTATGTCTCCTCCTTTTTCCTCTACTAAAGTGTTAGACACAATTAATTTAGTTTAATTTCAGTTTTTCAAACATTTTATTTTAAAGCAAATTTTTGTTAAATATTTATATCTAACTCTATAACTCGCTTACGGTTGGTCCCACAAAAGAAATGCATTTAACTATTTTGTAGAAAATTTTATCAGCATTAATTTTGAAAGGAAGATAAAAATTGATAAGAGTAAATGTTTTCAAGATATAAGCAAAAAACCAAAGTGAAAACTTTTACAGTTACTGAACAAAAATGTAATTCAGTTTTCAATGTTTGAGACGAAGACGAAAATGCAGCATTTACAAACGACTCTAAAAACTTCAGTGACCTTTCTGTCACCTACTTTTTCTTCTACTAAAGTATTGGACCCAATAAATTAAGTGAATTTTAAATCACAAGACATTTTCCGTTAAAGCACATTTTTTTTTAATTATTAATTATTTTCAAACTTATATCTCGCTTATGGTCAGTCTGAAACTGACTCTGAAGACTTTGGTGACTTTTATGTCTTTTTCTTTTTCCTCCACTAAAGTGTTAGACCCAATTAATTTAGTTTAATTTCGGTTTTTCAAACATTTTATTTTAAAGCAAATTTTTGTTAAAGATTATTTATATCTAACTCTATAACTCGCTTATTGTTGGTCCTACAAAAGAAATGCAATTAACTATTTTGTAGGAAATTTTATCAGCTTAAATTTTGAAAGAAAGATAAAAATTGATAGGAGCAACTGTTTTCGAGATATAAGCAAAAAACCAAAGTGAAAACTGTTACAGTTACTGAACAAAATTGTAATTCAGTTCTCAATGTTTGAGACGAAGACGAAAATGCAGCATTTAAAATCGACTCTGAAGACTTCAGTGACTTATATGTCACCTCTTTTTTCTTCTAATAAAGTATTGGACCCAATAAATTAAGTGTATTTTAAATCACAAGACATTTTCTGTTAAAGCACTTTTTTTTTAAATATTAATTATTTTCAAACTTATATCTCGCTTATGTTTAGTCCTACATGAAAAATGCAAATAACTATTTTGTAGGAAATTTTATCAGCTTTAATTTGGTAAAAAGATAAAAATTGATAGGAGTAACTGTTTTCGAAATATCAGCAAGAAACCAAAAAACTGTTACCTTAATTAAGCGCTTGCATTAAGAAGTCTTCAGAGTCGTTTTTGAATGCTGCATTTTCGTCTTCGTCTCAAACATTGAAAACTGAATTACATTTTTGTTCAGGAACAGTTACAGTTTTCTTATTGGCTTTTTGCTTATATCTCGAAAACAGTTACTCCTATCAAATTATTTTATTTTTTTTTCAAAATTAAAGCTGATAAAATTTCCAACAAAATAGTTATTTACATTTTTTTTGTAGGACCAACCATAAGCGAGTTATAGAGTTGGATATAAATAATCTTTAACAAAAATTTGCTTTAAAATAAAATGTTTGAAAAACCGAAATTAAACTAAATTAATTGGGTCTAACACTTTAGTAGAGGAAAAAGGAGGCGACGTAAAAGTCACCAAAGTCTTCAGAGTCGTTTTTAATCGTCATATTAATAACAATAACATTAATAATAATAATACTAATAGTACTAAATTTTCTTATATGCAAACGCTTAATTAAGGTAACAGTTTTTTGGTTTCTTGCTTATATCTCGAAAACAGTTACTCCTATCAATTTTTATCTTTTTACTAAAATTAAAGCTGATAAAATTTCCTACAAAATAGTTATTTGCATTTTTTATGTAGGACTAACCATAAGCGAGATATAAGTTTGAAAATAATTAATATTTAAAAAAAAAGTGCTTTAACAGAAAATGTCTTGTGATTTAAAATACACTTAATTTATTGGGTCTAATACTTTATTAGAAGAAAAAGGAGGTGACATAAAAGTCACTGAAGTCTTCAGAGTCGATTTTAAATGCTGCATTTTCGTCTTTGTCTCAAACATTGAAAACTGAATTACATTTTTATTCAGTAACAGTTACAATTTTCTTATTGGTTTTTTGCTTATATCTTGAAAACAGTTACTCCTATCAAATTTTATCTTTCTTCCAAAATTAAAGCTGATAAAATTTCCAACAAAATAGTTATTTACATTTTTCTTGTAGGACCAAGTATAAACGAGTTATAGAGTTGGATATAAATAATATTTAACAAAAATTTGCTTTAAAATAAAATGCTTGAAAAACCGGAATTAAACTAAATTAATTGTGTCTTCCACTTTAGTAGAGGAAAAAGGAGAAGACATAAAAGTCATTAAATGTTTCAGAGTCGTCTTTAGTCGTCATATTAATAACAATAACATTAATAATAATAATACTAATAGTACTAAATTTGCTTATATGCAAACGCTTAATTAAGGTAACAGTTTTTTGGTTTCTTGCTTATATCTCGAAAACAGTTACTCCTATCAATTTTTATCTTTTTTTCGAAATTAAAGCTGATAAAATTTCCCACAAAATAGTTATTTGCATTTTTTTGTAGGACAAACCATAAGCGAGTTATAGAGTTGAATATAAATATTCTTTAACAAAAATTTGTTTTAACATAAAATGTTTGAAAAACCGATATTACACTAAATTAATTGGGTCTAACACTTTAGTAGAGGAAAAAGGAGATGACATAAAAGTCACCAAAATCTTCAGAGTTGTTTTTAGTACTAAATTTGCTTATATGCAAGCGCTTAATTAAGGTAACAGTTTTTTGGTTTCTTGCTTATATCTCGAAAACAGTTACTCCTATCAATTTTTATCTTTTTACTAAAATTAAAGCTGATAAAATTTCCTACAAAATAGTTATTTGCATTTTTTATGTAGGACTAACCATAAGCGAAATATAAGTTTGAAAATAATTAATATTTAAAAAAAGTGCTTTAACAGAAAATGTCTTGTGATTTAAAATACACTTAATTTATTGGGTCCAATACTTTATTAGAAGAAAAAGGAGGTGACATAAAATCACTGAAGTCTCCACAGTCGTTTTTAAATGCTGCATTTTCGTCTTCGTCTCAAACATTGAATACTGAATTACATTTTTGTTCAGGAACAGTTACAGTTTTCTTATTGGTTTTTTGCTTATATCTCGAAAACAGTTACTCCTATCAAATTTTATCTTTTTTTCAAAATTAAAGCTGATAAAATTTCCTACAAAATAGTTATTTACATTTTTCTTGTAGGACCAAGCATAAATGAGTTATAGAGTGGGATATAAATAATATTTAACAAAAATTTGCTTTAAAATAAAATGCTTGAAAAACCGGAATTAAACTAAATTAATTGTGTCTAACACTATAGTAGAGGAAAAAAGAGAAGACATAAAAGTCACCAAAGTCTTCAGAGTTGTTTTTAGTACTAAATTTGCTTATAAGCAAACGCTTAATTAAGGTAACAGTTTTTTGGTTTCTTGCTTATATCTCGAAAACAGTTACTCCTATCAATTTTTATCTTTTTACTAAAATTAAAGCTGATAAAATTTCCTACAAAATAGTTATTTGCATTTTTCATGTAGGACTAACCATAAGCGAGATATAAGTTTGAAAATAATTAATATTTAAAAAAAAGTGCTTTAACAGAAAATGTTTAGTGATTTAAAATACACTTAATTTATTAGGTCCAGTACTTTATTAGAAGAAAAAGGAGGTGACATATAAGTCACTGAAGTCTTCAGAGTCGATTTTAAATGCTGCATTTTCGTCTTCGTCTCAAACATTGGAAACTGAATTACATTTTTGTTCAGTAACAGTTACAGTTTTCATATTGGTTTTTTGCTTATATCTCGAAAACAGTTACTCTTATCAATTTTTATCTTTCTTTTAAAATTAAAGCTGATAAAATTTCCTACAAAATAGTTATTTGCATTTTTCTTGTAGGACCAACCATAAGCGAGTTATAGAGTTGGATATAAATAATATTTAACAAAAACTTGCTTTAAAATAAAATGTTTGAAAAACTAAAATTAAACTAAATTAATTGTGTCTAACACTTTAGTAGAGGAAAAAGGAGAAGACATAAAAGTCACTAAAGGTTTCAGAGTCGTCTTTAATCGTCATATTAATAACAATAACATTAATAATAATAATACTAATAGTACTAAATTTGCTTACATGCAAACGCTTAATTAAGGTAACAGTTTTTTGGTTTCTTGCTTATATCTCAAAAACAGTTACTTATATCAATTTTTATTTTTTTACAAACATTAAAGCTGATAAAATTTTCTACAAAATAGTTATTTGCATTTTTTTGTAGGACCAACCATAAGCGAGTTATAGAGTTGGATATAAATAATCTTTAACAAAAATTTGCTTTAAAATAAAATGTTTGAAAAACCGATATTAAACTAAATTAATTTGGTCTAACACATTAGTAGAGGAAAAAGGAGAAGACATAAAAGTCACCAAAGTCTTCAGAGTTGTTTTTAGTACAAAAATTGCTTATAAGCAAACGCTTAATTAAGGTAACAGTTTTTTGGTTTCTTGCTTATATCTCGAAAATAGTTACTCCTATCAATTTTTATCGTTTTACTAAAATTAAAGCTGATAAAATTTCCTACAAAATAATATCTTGCATTTTTTATGTAGGACTAACCATAAGCGAGATATAAGTTTGAAAATAATTAATATTTAAAAAAAGTGCTTTAACAGAAAATGTCTTGTGATTTAAAATACACTTAATTTAATGAGTCCAATACTTTATTAGAAGAAAAAGGAGTTGACATAAAAGTCACTGAAGTCTTCAGAGTCGACTTTAAATGCTGCATTTTCGTCTTCATCTCAAACATTGAAAACTGAATTACATTTTTGTTCAGTAACAGTTACAGTTTTCTTAGTTGGTTTCTTGCTTATATCTCGAAAACAGTTACTCCTATCAATTTTTATCTTTCTTTCAAGATTAAAGCTGATAAAATTTCTTACAAAATAGTTATTTGCATTTTTCTTGTAGGACCAACCATAAGCGAGTTATAGAGTTGGATATAAATAATATTTAACAAAAACTTGCTTTAAAATAAAATGTTTGAAAAACTAAAATTTAACTAAATTAATTGTGTCTAACACTTTAGTAGAGGAAAAAGGAGAAGACATAAAAGTCACTAATGGTTTCAGAGTCGTCTTTAGTCGTCATATTAATAACAATAACATTAATAATAATAATACTAATAGTACTAAATTTGCTTATATGCAAGCGCTTAATTAAGGTAACAGTTTCTTGCTTATATCTCGAAAACAGTTACTTCTATCAATTTTTATCTTTTTACTAAAATTAAAGCTGATAAAATTTCCTACAAAATAGTTATTTGCATTTGTCATGTAGGACTAACCATAAGCGAGATATAAGTTTGAAAATAATTAATATTTAAAAAAAAGTGCTTTAACAGAAAATGTTTTGTGATTTAAAATACACTTAATTTATTAGGTCCAATACTTTATTAGAAGAAAAAGAAGGTGACATATAAGTCACTGAAGTCTTCAGAGTCGATTTTAAATGCTGCATTTTCGTCTTCGTCTCAAACATTGAAAACTGAATTACATTTTTGTTCAGTAACAGTTACAGTTTTCTTAGTTGGTTTCTTGCTTATATCTCGAAAACAGTTACTCCTATCAATTTTTATCTTTCTTTCAAGATTAAAGCTGATAAAATTTCTTACAAAATAGTTATTTGCATTTTTCTTGTAGGACCAACCATAAGCGAGTTATAGAGTTGGATATAAATAATATTTAACAAAAACTTGCTTTAAAATAAAATGTTTGAAAAACTAAAATTAAACTAAATTAATTGTGTCTAACACTTTAGTAGAGGAAAAAGGAGAAGACATAAAAGTCACTAAAGGTTTCAGAGTCGTCTTTAATCGTCATATTAATAACAATAACATTAATAATAATAATACTAATAGTACCAAATTTGCTTACATGCAAACGCTTAATTAAGGTAACAGTTTTTTGGTTTCTTGCTTATATCTCGAAAACAGTTACTTATATCAATTTTTATCTTTTTACTAAAATTAAAGCTGATAAAATTTCCTACAAAATAGTTATTTGCATTTTTCATGTAAGACTAACCATAAGCGAGATATAAGTTTAAAAATTATTAATATTTAAAAAAAAGTGCTTTAACAGAAAATGTCTTGTGATTTAAAATACACTTAATTTATTGGGTCAAATACTTTATTAGAAGAAAAAGGAGGTGACATAAAAGTCGCTGAAGTCTTCAGAGTCGTTTTTAAATGCTGCATTTTCGTCTTCGTCTGAAACATTGAAAACTGAATAACATTTTTGTTTAGTAACAGTTACAGTTTTCTTCTTGGTTTTTTGCTTAAATCTCGAAAACAGTTACACCTATCAAATTTTATCTTTCTTTCAAAATTAAAGCTGATAAAATTTCCAACAAAGTAGATATTTGCATTTTTCTTGTAGGACCAAGCATAAGCGAGTTATAGAGATGGATATAAATAATATCTAACAAAAATTTGCTTTAAAATAAAATGTTTGAAAAACTGAAATTAAACTAAATTAATTGTGTCTAACACTTTAGTGAAGGAAAAAGGAGAAGACATAAAAGTCACCAAAGTCTTCAGAGTCGTTTTTAGTCGTCATGTTAATAACAATAACATCAATAAAATAATACTAATAGTACTAAATTTGTTTATATGCAAGCGCTTAATTAAGGTAACAGTTTTTTGGTTTCTTGCTTATATCTCGAAAACAGTTACTCGTATCAATTTTTATCTTTTTTTCAAAATTAAAGCTGATAAAATTTCCCACAAAATAGTTAATTGCATTTTTTTTGTAGGACCAACTATAAGCGAGTTATAGAGTTGAATATAAATAATCTTTAACAAAAATTTGTTTTAAAATAAAATGTTTGAAAAACCGATATTAAACTAAATTAATTGGGTCTAACACTTTAGTAGAGGAAAAAGGAGAAGACATAAAAGTCACCAAAGTCTTCAGAGTTGTTTTTAGTACTAAATTTGCTTATATGCAAGCGCTTAATTAAGGTAACATTTTTTTGGTTTCTTGCTTATATCTCGAAAACAGTTACTTCTGTCAATTTTTATCTTTTTACTAAAATTAAAGCTGATAAAATTTCCTACAAAATAGTTATTTGCATTTTTCATGTAGGACTAACCATAAGCGAAATATAAGTTTGAAAATAATTAATATTTTAAAAAAGTGCTTTAACAGAAAATGCCTTGTGGTTTAAAATACACTTAATTTATTGGGTCCAATACTTTATTAGAAGAAAAAGGAGGTGACATAAAAGTCGCTGAAGTCTTCAGAGTCGTTTTAAAATGCTGCATTTTCGTCTTCGTCTCAAACATTGAAAACTAAATTCCATTTGTGTTCAGTAACTGTAACAATTTTCACTTTGGTTTTTTGCTTATATCTCGAAAACAGTTACTTTTATCAATTTTTATTTTTCATTCAAAATTAAAGCTGATAAAATTTCCTACAAAAGAGTTATTTGCATTTCTCTTGTAAGACCAACCATAAGCGAGTTATTGAGTTGGATATAAATAATCTTTAACAAAAATTTGCTTTAATAGTAATAAAAGTAATAATAATAATAATACTTTTAATAAGGAAAAATAAAGTTTATTTTGTGTGTTACCTGAGCGTTTTCTCATTTCTATGCAAAAGATCATGTGTGATCTGTGTTTTTAGGCAATCTAAGCCATTTTATAGTTTTTAGGCAAGAAATTGGCTAAAATTAATCACTCATTTTAAAACTGGTATAAAAACAATACTATACAAAAGTTATAATCGGTTTTTAATAATAATAATTATAATAATAATAATAATAATAATAGACGAAGACGAAAATGCAGCATTTAAAAACGACTCTGAAGACTTCAGTTACTTTTATGTCATCTTCTTTTTCTTCTAATAAAGTATTGGACCCAATAAATTAAAAAATATTTATTTGCATTTTTCATGTAGGACTAACCATAAGCGAGATATAAGTTTGAAAACAATTACTATTGTTATTATTGTTATTATTATTATTAACATTATTATTGTTATTATTATTATCATTATTATTACTATTATTGTTATTATTATTATTATTATTATTATTATTATTATTATTATTATTATTATTATTATTATTATTATTATTATTAATATTATTATTATTAAAAACCGATTATAACTTTTGTATAGTAAATGTTTTTATACCAGTTTTAAAATGAGTTATTAATTTTAGACAATTTCTTGCCTAAAAACACAGATCACAGATGATCTCTGGAATAGAAATGAGAAAACGCTCATATAACACAAAATAAGCTTTATTTTTGCTTAGAAAACTAAGCTTACTTTTATTACTACTATTATTATTATTTTTAATATTATTTTTATTACTATTATTATTATTACTATTATTTTTATTATTATTATTACTATTATTATTATTATTATTATTATTAATATTATTATTATTAAAAACCGATTATAACTTTTGTATAGTAAATGTTTTTATACCAGTTTTAAAATGAGTTATTAATTTTATTCAATTTCTTGCCTAAAAACACATCACAGATGATCTCTTGCATAGAAATGAGAAAACGCTCATATAACACACAAAATATGCTTCATTTTTGCTTAGAAAACTAAGCTTACTTTTATTACTATTATTATTATTTTTATTATTATAATTATTATTATTATTATTACGCTCATGTAACACACAAAATAAGCTTCATTTTTCCTTATTAAAAGTATTATTATTTTTATTACTTTTGTTACTATTACCATTATTATTATTATTATTATTATTATTATTAATATTAACTTTTGTATAGTAAATGTTTTTATACCAGTTTTAAAATGGGTTATTAATTTTAGACAATTTCTTGCCTAAAAACACATCACAGATGATTTCTTGCATAGTAATGAGAAAACGCTCATATAACACCAAAATAAGCTTCATTTTTGCTTAGAAAACTAAGCTTACTTTTATTACTATTATTATTTCTATTATTATTATTATTATTATTACTATTATTATTATTATTATTATTATTATTATTATTATTATTATTATTATTATTATTATTATTATTATTATTATTATTATTATTATTATTATTATTAAAACTTATATTAAACACATAGAAAACGTCGTATTCTGACACAAAAAAACGAATTACGTTATAGACTTGACGAGAACGGCGTATCTCGGACTCTTATAGGGTCAAAAAGTATCAGTTTGGATTAAAACAAATTATTTTTGTTGACTCTCAGTCTGAATTGTTCATCAGTTCAAACAAAACCGGCTTATTTTAGACGATCTTTTGCTTTGAACAAGAAAACTTACATCGAACAGACTAAAAACGTATTAATCTGGCATTAAAGAGCAATTTATGTATCACTTTGGATAAAGGCAGCTAATCCTATTCGTTTCATTGCTTAAAATAGACAAAATTGTTGATAAATCTAACAAAAACCCTGTATTCTAGCACCAAATACTAATTACATTATAGTTTCGACGAGAATAGCTTATTTGGAATGGTTCTATGCTTCCAAACGAGTAAATTTTTATTAAACAGATGCCAAACATCATGTTTTGTCCTATAAAGACATTTTATATTGCAGTTTGTATTAAAACAAAATATTTTCGTTGATTCTTTGTAAGAAGCAGCAAACCTAACATTAAAGAATCTGAAAACTTGGTATTCGGACACAAACCACCGAATTTTGTATCAGTTTAGACAAAAACGGTTGATTTTCGACAATATTTTGCTTTGAACAAGAAAACTTATATCAAACTGACTAAAAACGTCTTATTTTAGCACAAAACAAAAGATTTGCTTTATAGTCTTAACGAGAGCTGTTAATTTCAAACGGTTCTATGCTTTGAAACGAGTAAACTTTCACTGAACAGAGGAAAAACATCTTATTTCGCCTTTTAAAAACGATTCATGCCACAGTTTGGATAAAAACCAATTATTTTCGTTAATTCATTGTTACAAACAAGAAACCTTACATCAAAGAAACTGAAAACCCCTTATTCAGGCACAGAAATTCGAATTACGTTTCAGTCTGGACAAAAACTGCTTACTTTAGACGATCCTTTGTTTTGAATACAAAAACTTACATTAAAAAGATTAAAAACGTCTTATTCTGGCTGAAAACTGCAAATTACTGCATATTGAAAACGTCTTATTCTCGAAAATAAGAGCAAATTATGTATCAGTTTTAACAAAAGCGGATTACACTGTTTGATTCTATGCTTAGAGTAGAGTAAACTACTATAAAACGTAATGAAAACTCTATATTCAGGCTCAAAAAAACAAATTACGTTATAGTTTTGACAAAAAAAAATTATTTCGGACGATTACATACTTCGAAGTAAGCAAACTTTAATTAACAAGTGCAAAAGCTAATACTTTGCTTTAAAATAACGATTTATGTGGTAATATGGTATTTTGCATCTGTCCTATAAAAGTTTACTCGTTTCGCTCAATTGAATCATTCGAAATAAATTATTTTGACACAACTAAAATAATTTGTTTTTGTTTAAACTGTAACATGTCGTTTTAATAAAACGAACTAAGACGTTTGGCATCTGTTTAGTGAAAGTTTTCTCGTTTGGGGGCATAAAATCGTTTGAAATTAACAGTTCTGGTCAAAACTATAACGTAGATTATTTCTTTGAGACGAAATTTAAAGTTTTCATTAAGTTTTATACAAGTTTGCTCCATTCTAAGCAAAGGAGTAATCAGGATAAACTGCTTTTATTCAAAGTAATACATAATTTGCAGTTTTCAGCCAGAATAAGACGTTTTAATCTTTTTAATGTAAGTTTTTGTATTCAAAACAAAGGATCGTCTAAAGTAAGCAGTTTTTGTCCAGACTGAAACGTAATTCGAATTTCTGTGCCTGAATTAGGGGTTTTCAGTTACTTTGATGTAAGGTTTCTTGTTTGTAACAATGAATTAACGAAAATAATTGGTTTTCATCCTAACTGTGGCATGAATCGTTTTTAAAAGGCGAAATAAGATGTTTTTCCTCTGTTCAGTGAAAGTTTACTCGTTTCAAAGCATAGAACTGTTTGAAATTAACAGCTCTCGTTAAGACTATAACGCAGATCTTTTGTTTTGTGCTAAAATAAGACGTTTTTAGTCAGTTTGATATAAGTTTTCTTGTTCAAAGCAAAATATTGTCGAAAATCAACCGTTTTTGTCTAAACTGATACAAAATTCGGTAGTTTGTGTCCGAATACAAAGTTTTCAGATTCTTTAATGTTAGGTTTGCTGCTTCTAACAAAGAATCAACGAAAATATTTTGTTTTAATACAAACTGCAATATAAAATGTCTTTATAGGACAAAACATGATGTTTGGCATCTGTTTAATAAAAATTTACTCGTTTGGAAGCATAGAATCATTCCAAATAAGCTATTCTCGTCGAAACTATAATGTAATTAGTATTTTGTGCTAGAATACAGCGTTTTTGTTAGATTTATTAACAATTTTGTCTATTTTAAGCAATGAAACGAATAGGATTAGCTGCCTTTATCCAAAGTGATACATAAATTGCTCTTTTATGCCAGATTAATACGTTTTTAGTCTGTTCGATATAAGTTTTCTTGTTCAAAGCAAAAGATCGTCTAAAATAAGCCGTTTTTGTTTGAACTGATGAACAATTCAGACTGAGAGTCAACAAAAATAATTTGTTTTAATCCAAACTGATACTTTTTGACCCTATAAGAGTCCTATAAGAGACCGAGATACGCCGTTCTCGTCAAGTCTATAACGTAATTCGTATTTTTGTGTCAGAATACGACGTTTTCTGCCTGTTTAATATAATTTTTTAATAATAATAATAATAATAATGACAATAATAATAATAATAATAATAATAATAATAATAATAATAATAATAATAATAATAATAATAATAATAATAATAATAATAATAGTAATAGTAACAAAAGTAATAATAATATTAATACTTTTATTAAGGAAAAATGAAGCTTATTTTGTGTGTTACATGAGCGTTATCTCATTTCTATGCAAAAGATCATGTGTGATCTGTGTTTTTAGGCAATCTAAGCCATTTTATAGTTTTTAGGCAAAAAATTGTCTAAAGTAAATCACTCATTTTAAAACTGGTATAAAAACAATTACTATACAAAAGTTATAATCGGTTTTTAATAACAATAATAAATATATAAACAATAATAATAATAATAATAATAATAATAATCGTAATAATAACAACAATAATAATAATAATAATAATAATAGTAGTAAATAATAATAATAATAATACTTATAATAATGAATTTCTTTCTAAATTAAAGCTTAGTTTTTCTAAGCAAAAATGAAGCTTATTTTGTGTTATCTGAGCGTTTTCTCATTTCTATGCAAGAGATCATCTGTAATCTGTGTTTTTAGGCAAGAAATTGTCTAAAATTAATAACTCATTTTAAAATGGTATAAAAACATTTACTATACAAAAGTTATAATCGGTTTTAATAATAATAATATTAATAATAATAATAATAATAATAATAGTAATAATAATAATAAAAATAATAGTAATAATAATAATAATAATAAAAATAATAATAATAGTAGTAATAAAAGTAAGCTTAGTTTTCTAAGCAAAAATGAAGCTTATTTTGTGTTATATAAGCGTTTTCTCATTTCTATGCAAGAGATCATCTGTGATCTGTGTTTTTAGGCAAGAAATTGACTAAAATTAATAACTCATTTTAAAAGTGGTATAAAAACATTTACTATACAAAAGTTATAATCGGTTTTTAATAATAATAATATTAATAATAATAATAATAATAATAATAATAATAATAATAATAATAATAATAATAATAATAATAATAATAATAATAATAATAATAGTAATAATAATAAAAATAATAATAATAATAATAATAATAATAATAATAATAATAAAAATAATAATAATAGTAGTAATAAAAGTAAGCTTAGTTTTCTAAGCAAAAATGAAGGTTATTTTGTGTTATATGAGCGTTTTCTCATTTCTATGCAAGAGATCATCTGTGATCTGTGTTTTTAGGCAAGAAATTGTCTAAAATTAATAACTCATTTTAAAACTGGTATAAAAACATTTACTATACAAAAGTTATAATCGGTTTTTAATAATAATAATATTAATAATAATAATAATAATAATAATAATAATAATAATAATAATAATAATAATAATAATAGTAATAATAATAATAAAAATAATAGTAATAATAATAATAGTAATATTAATAGTAGTAATAAAATACCAACAATAACCTACACATTTGGGGTAATACAGTGGTCGCAAACAGATCTAGAGAGAATCGATAGAAAAATCAGAACCGATATGACAGCAAACCGAATCCATCACACAAATGCGTCAGTCATCAGACTCTACCTACCACGACGATCCGGAGGAAGAGGACTCTTGAACTTGGAACACCTCTGGAAGAAACAAATCATCAACCTGCGGAAATATTTCAAAGAAAAACAAACTCCACTACTCAAAGTCATCTGCGAAATAGATTCCTACTCACCACTAAAACTGAAGAACAATGATGAACCAACCCAAGCCCCAACAATAAGAGAAAAGAGAGAAGAATGGCAAGGAAAAGCACTACATGGCAAATACCCAAAGGCATTGGACTCAGGCCATCAAACAGAATCGACAAGCTGGCTCACCTCTGGAAGTCTATATGGAGAAACAGAAGGCTTTATGTGTGCTATCCAGGATGGTGTCATTAGTACAAAAAACTACAAAAAATGTATCCTGAAAGAAGACATTGACGACCATTGCAGAATGTGCAAAACTGCACCAGAAACTATTCAGCACATAACATCAGGCTGCCCCACGATAGCACACACAGAGTACCTGAAACGCCATAACCTCACTGCTGGAATCCTTCATCAGAAAATCGTAACTAAACTGAAACTGCAAGAATCTGAAGACCCATATTACACATATGTACCACAACCAGTCATTGAAACAGACAGCTGGAAAGTGTACTGGGACATCACGATTCGAACGGACAAGACAGTAGCGGCCAACAGACCTGACATCGTACTCCATGACAAACAGAGGAAAGAAGCCTTCTTCATAGACATTGCCCACCCAAATGATAATAACCTGGAAAAAACGGAAAGAGAGAAAATAACAAAGTATTTTGAACTCAGTCAAGAATATAAAGCAATATACAAACTAAACAAAGTGACAGTCCTCCCCATCATCATTACCTCAACAGGAATAATAAGCAAAAACATGGAGACCTACCTCAGTAAGATACACCTTGACAACAAACCCATGATCCGACTAATGCAGAAGTCTGTCATCCTTGAAACCTGTAGAATAGTCCGGAAGTTCCTGAACATTCAAGAATAAATCATACATGCATACCTGAATATGACTTTGCACGTGAAACAAATCCCTTCTGGAGTGATTGGTTTTATACCCCACGACATGAAGATAACCACTTGAGCAACCCGACTACGCTCAGTGAGAAGCCCCAAACGTAATAAAAGTAAGCTTAGTTTTCTAAGCAAAAATGAAGCTTATTTTGTGTTAGATGAGCGTTTTCTCATTTCAATGCAAAAGATCATGTGTGATCTGTGTTTTTAGGAAATCTAAGCCATTTTATAGTTTTTAAAATTTAACAAAAATTTGCTTTAAAATAAGATGTTTGAAAAACTGAAATTAAACTAAATTAATTGTGTCTAACACTTTAGTAAAGGAAAAAGGAGGAGACATAAAAGTCACTAAAGTCTTAGAGTTGTCTTTAGTCGTCATATTAATAACAATAACATTTATAATAACAATTCGAGTAGTACTAAATTTGCTTATATGCAAGCGCTTAATTAAGGTAACAGTTTTTTGTTTTTTGCTTATATCTCGAAAACAGTTACTTCTATCAATTTTTAACATTTCACCAAAATTAAAGGTGATAAAATTTCCTACAAAATAGTTATTTGCATTTTTCATGTAGAACTAACCATAAGCGAGATATAAGTTTGAAAATAATTAATAATTAAAAAAAAATGTGTTTTAACAGAAAATGTCTTGTGATTTAAAATACACTTAATTTATTGGCTCCAATACTTAATTAGAAGAAAAAGGAGGTGACAGTAAATGCTGCATTTTCGTCTTCGTCTCGAACATTGAAAACTGAATTACAGTTTTGTTCAGTAACAGTTACAGTTTTCTTATTGATTTTTTGCTTATATCTCGAAAACAGTTACTCCTATCAAATTTTATCTTTCTTCCTAAATTAAAGCTGATAAAATTTCCAACAAAATAGTTATTTACATTTTTCTTGTAGGACCAAGCATAAACGAGTTATAGAGTTGGATATAAATAATATTTAACAAAAATTTGCTTTAAAATAAAATGCTTGAAAAACCGGAATTAAACTAAATTAATTGTGTCTAACACTTTAGTAGAGGAAAAGGGAGAAGACATAAAAGTCACTAAATGTTTCAGAGTCGTCTTTAGTCGTCATATTAATAACAATAACATTAATAATAATAATACTAATAGTACTAAATTTGCTTATATGCAAAGGCTTAATTAAGGTAACAGTTTTTTGGTTTCTTGCTTATATCTCGAAAACAGTTACTCCTATCAATTTTTATCTCCTTTTCAAAATTAAAGCTGATAAAATTTCCTACAAAATAGTTATTTGCATTTTATTGTAGGACCAACCATAAGCGAGTTATAGAGTTGGATATAAATAATCTTTAACAAAAATTTGCTTTAAAATAAAATGTTTGAAAAACCGATATTAAACCAAATTAATTGGGTCTAACACTTTAGTAGAGGAAAAAGAAGAAGACATAAAAGTCACCAAAGTCTTCATAGTTGTTTTTAGTACTAAATTTGCTTATATGCAAGCGCTTAATTTAGGTAACAGTTTTTTGGTTTCTTGCTTATATCTCGAAAACAGTTACTCCTATTAATTTTTATCTTTTTACTAAAATTAAAGCTGATAAAATTTCCTACAAAATATTAATTTGCATTTTTCATGTAGGACTAAACATAAGCGAGATGTAAGTTTGAAAATAATTAATATTTAAAAAAAAAAGTGTTATAACAGAAAATGTCTTGTGATTTAAAATACACTTAATTTAATGGGTCCAATACTTTATTAGAAGAAAAAGGAGGTGACATAAAAGTCACTGAAGTCTTCAGAGTCGATTTTAAATGCTGCATTTTCGTCTTTGTCTCAAACATTGAAAACTGAATTACATTTTTGTTCAGTAACAGTTACAGTTTTCTTATTGGTTTTTTGCTTATATCTCGAAAACAGTTACTCCTATCAATTTTTATCTTTTTTTCAAAATTCAAGCTGATAAAATTTCCTACAAAATAGTTATTTGCATTTTTCTTGTAGGACCAACCATAAGCGCGTTATAGAGTTGGATATAAATAATCTTTAACAAAAATTTGCTTTAAAATAAAATGTTTGAAAAACCGAAATTAAACTAAATTAATTAAGACTAACACTTTAGTAGAGAAAAAAGGATAAGACATAAAAGTCACCAAAGTCTTGAGAGTCGTTTTTAGTCGTCATATTAATAACAATAACATTAATAATAATAATACTAATATTACTAAATTTGCTTATATGCAAACGCTTAATTAAGGTAACAGTTTCTTGCTTATATTTCGAAAACAGTTACTCCTATCAATTTTTATCTTTTTACTAAAATTAAAGCTGATAAAATTTCCTACAAAATAGTTATTTGCATTTTTCTTGTAGGACCAAGCATAAACGAGTTATAGAGTTGGATATAAATAATATTTAACAAAAATTTGCTTTAAAATAAAATGTTTGAAATAATGAAATTAAACTAAATTAATTGTGTCTAACACTTTAGTAGAGGAAAAAGGAGAAGACATAAAAGTCACTAAAGGTTCCAGAGTCGTCTTTAATCGTCATACTAATAACAATAACATTAATAATAATAATACTAATAGTACTAAATTTGCTTATATGCAAGCGCTTAAGTAAGGTAACAGTTTCTTGCTTATATTTCGAAAACAGTTACTCCTATCAATTTTTATCTTTTTACTAAAATTAAAGCTGATAAAATTTCCTACAAAATAGTTATTTGCATTTTTTATGTAGGACTAACCATAAGCGAGATATAAGTTTGAAAATAATTAATATTTAAAAAAAAAGTGCTTTAACAGAAAATGTCTTGTGATTTAAAATACACTTAATTTAATGGGTCCAATACTTTATTAGAAGAAAAAGGAGGTGACCTAAAAGTCACTGAAGTCTTCAGAGTCGATTTTAAATGCTGCATTTTTGTCTTTGTCTCAAACATTGAAAACTGAATTACATTTTTGCTCAGTAACAGTTACAGTTTTCTTATTGGTTTTTTGCTTATATTTCGAAAACAGTTACTCCTATCAATTTTTATTTTTTTACTAAAATTAAAGCTGATAAAATTTCCTACAAAATAGTTATTTGCATTTTTCTTGTAGGACCAACCATAAGCGCGTTATAGAGTTGGATATAAATAATCTTTAACAAAAATTTGCTTTAAAATAAAATGTTTGAAAAACCGAAACTAAACTAAATTAATTAAGACTAACACTTTAGTAGAGGAAAAAGGAGAAGACATAAAAGTCACCAAAGTCTTGAGAGTCGTTTTTAGTCGTCATATTAATAACAATAACATTAATAATAATAATACTAATATTACTAAATTTGCTTATATGCAAGCGCTTAATTGAGGTAACAGTTTCTTGCTTATATTTCGAAAACAGTTACTCCTATCAATTTTTATCTTTTTACTAAAATTAAAGCTGATAAAATTTCCTACAAAATAGTTATTTGCATTTTTTATGTAGGACTAACCATAAGCGAGATATAAGTTTGAAAATAATTAATATTTAGAAAAAAAGTGCTTTAACAGAAAATGTCTTGTGATTTAAAATACACTTAATTTATTGGGTCCAATACTTTATTAGAAGAAAAAGGAGGTGACATAAAAGTCACTGAAGTCTTCAGAGTCGTTTTTAAATGATGCATTTTCGTCTTCGTCTCAAACATTGAAAACTGAATTACATTTTTGTTTAGTAACTGTAACAGTTTTCACTTTGGTTTTTTGCTTATATCTCGAAAACAATTACTCCTATCAACTTTTATCTTTCTTTCAAAGATAAAGCTGATAAAATTTCCTACAAAATAGTTATGTGCATTTCTTTTGTAAGACCAACCATAAGCGAGTTATAGAGTTGGATATAAATAATCTTTAACAAGAATTTGCTTTAAAATAAAATGTTTGAAAAACCTAAATTAAACTAAATTAATTGAGTCTAACACTTTAGTATAGGAAAAAGGAGAAAACATAAAAGTCACCAAAGTCTTCAGAGTCGTTTTTGGTCGTCATACTAATAACAATAACATTAATAATAATATTACTAATAGTACTAAGTTTGCTTATATGCAAGCGTTTTATTAAGGTAACAGTTTTTTGGTTTCTTGCTTATATCTCGAAAACTGTTACTCCTATCAATTTTTATCTTTTTACTAAAATTAAAGCTGATAAAATTTCCTACAAAATAGTTATTTGCATTTTTCTTGTAGGACCAAGTATAAGCGAGTTATAAAGATGGATATAAATAATATTTAACAAAAATTTGCTTTAAAATAAAATGTTTGAAATACTGAAATTAAACTAAATTAATTGTGTCTAACACTTTAGTAGAGGAAAAAGGAGGAGACATAAAAGTCACTAAAGGTTTCAGAGTCGTCTTTAATCGTCATACTAATAACAACAACATTAATAATAATAATACTAATAGTACTAAATTTGCTTGTATGCAAACGCTTAATTAAGGTGACAGTCTTTTGGTTTCTTGCTTATATCTCGAAAACAGTTACTCCTATCAATTTTTATCTTTTTACTAAAATTAAAGCTGATAAAATTTCCAACAAAATAGTTTTTGCATTTTTCATGTAGGACTAACCATAAGCGAGATATAAGTTTGAAAATAATCAATATTTAAAAAAAAGTGCTTTAACAAAAAATGTCTTGTGATTTAAAATACACTTAATTTATTGGGTCCAATACTTTATTAGAAGAAAAAGGAGGTGACTTAAAAGTCACTGAAGTCTTCAGAGTCGTTTTTAAATGCTGCATTTTCGTCTACGTCTCAAACATTGAAAATTGAATTACATTTTTGTTCAGTAACAGTTACAGTTTTCTTATTGTTTTTTGCTTATATCTCGAAAACAGTTACTCCTATCAATTTTTATCTTTTTTTCAAAATTCAAGCTGATAAAATTTCCTACAAAATAGTTATTTGCATTTTTCTTGTAGGACCAACCATAAGCGAGTTATAGAGTTAGATATAAATAATCTTTAACAAAAATTTGCTTTAAAATAAAATGTTTGAAAAACCGAAATTAAACTAAATTAATTAAGACTAACACTTTAGTAGAAGAAAAAGGAGAAAACATAAAAGTCACCAAAGTCTCGAAAGTCGTTTTTAGTCGTCATATTAATAACAATAACATTAATAATAATAATACTAATATTACTAAATTTGCTTATATGCAAGCGCTTAATTAAGGTAACAGTTTCTTGCTTATATCTCGAAAACAGTTACTTCTATCAATTTTTATTTTTTTACTAAAATTAAAGCTGATAAAATTTCCTACAAAATAGTTATTTGCATTTTTCTTGTAGGACCAAGTATAAGCGAGTTATAAAGATGGATATAAATAATATTTAACAAAAATTTGCTTTAAAATAAAATGTTTGAAAAACCTAAATTAAACTAAATTAATTGAGTCTAACACTTTAGTATAGGAAAAGGGAGAAAACTTAAAAGTCACCAAAGTCTTCAGAGTCGTTTTTGGTCGTCATATTAATAACAATAACATTAATAATAATAAAACTAATAGTACTAAATTTGCTTATATGCAAGCGCTTTATTAAGGTAACAGTTTTTTGGTTTCTTTCTTATATCTCGAAAACAGTTACTCCTATCAATTTTTATCTTTTTACTAAAATTAAAGCTGATAAAATTTCTTACAAAATAGTTATTTGCATTTTTCTTGTAGGACCAAGTATAAGCGAGTTATAAAGATGGATATAAATAATATTTAACAAAAATTTGCTTTAAAATAAAATGTTTGAAATACTGAAATTAAACTAAATTAATTGTGTCTAACACTTTAGTAGAGGAAAAAGGAGGACACATAAAAGTCACTAAAGATTTCAGAGACGTCTTTAATCGTCATACTAATAACAATAACATTAATAATATTAATACTAATAGTACTAAATTTGCTTGTATGCCAACGCTTAATTAAGGTGACAGTTTTTTGGTTTCTTGCTTATATCTCGAAAACAGTTACTCCTATCAATTTTTATCTTTTTACTAAAATTAAAGCTGATAAAATTTCCTACAAAATAGTTTTTTGCATTTTTCATGTAAGACTAACCATAAGCGAGATATAAGTTTGAAAATAATCAATATTTAAAAAAAAAGTGCTTTAACAAAAAATGTCTTGTGATTTAAAATACACTTAATTTATTGGGTCCAATACTTTATTAGAAGAAAAAGGAGGTGACTTAAAAATCACTGAAGTCTTCAGAGTCGTTTTTAAATGCTGCATTTTCGTCTACGTCTCAAACATTGAAAACTGAATTACATTTTTGTTCAGTAACAGTTACAGTTTTCTTATTGGTTTTTTGCTTATATCTCGAAAACAGTTACTCCTATCAATTTTTATCTTTTTTTCAAAATTCAAGCTGATAAAATTTCCTACAAAATAGTTATTTGCATTTTTCTTGTAGGACCAACCATAAGCGAGTTATAGAGTTGGATATAAATAATCTTTAACAAAAATTTGCTTTAAAATAAAATGTTTGAAAAACCGAAATTAAACTAAATTAATTAAGACTAACACTTTAGTAGAGGAAAAAGGAAAAGACATAAAAGTCACCAAAGTCTTGAGAGTCGTTTTTAGTCGTCATATTAATAACAATAACATTAATAATAATAATACTAATATTACTAAATTTGCTTATATGCAAGCGCTTAATTAAGGTAACAGTTTCTTGCTTATATCTCGAAAACAATTCCTTCTATCAATTTTTATTTTTTTACTAAAATTAAAGCTGATAAAATTTCCTACAAAATAGTTATTTGCATTTTTCATGTAGGGCTAACCATAAGCGAGATATAAGTTTGAAAATAATTAATATTTAAAAAAAAAGTGCTTTAACAGAAAATGTCTTGTAATTTAAAATACACTTAATTTATTGGGTCCAATACTTTATTAGAAGAAAAAGGAGGTGACATAAAAGTCACTGAAGTCTTCAGAGTCGTTTTTAAATGATGCATTTTCGTCTTGGTCTCAAACATTGAAAACTGAATTACATTTTTGTTCAGTAACTGTAACAGTTTTCACTTTGGTTTTTTGCTTATATCTCGAAAACAATTACTCCTATCAATTTTTATCTTTCTTTCAAAATTAAAGCTGATAAAATTTCCTACAAAATAGTTATTTGCATTTCTTTTGTAAGACCAACCATAAGCGAGTTATAGAGTTGGATATAAATAATCTTTAACAAAAATTTGCTTTAAAATAAAATGTTTGAAAAACCTAAATTAAACTAAATTAATTGAGTCTAACACTTTAGTATAGGAAAATGGAGAAGACATAAAAGTCACCAAAGTCTTCAGAGTCGTTTTTGGTCGTCATATTAATAACAATAACATTAATAATAATAATACAAATAGTACTAAATTTGCTTATATGCAAACGCTTAATTAAGGTAACAGTTTTTTGGTTTCTTGCTTATATCTCGAAAACAGTTACTTCTATCAATTTTTATCTTTTAACTAAAATTAAAGCTGATAAAATTTCCTACAAAATAGTTATTTGCATTTTTCATGTAGGACTAACCATAAGCGAGATATAAGTTTGAAAATAATTAATATTTAAAAAAAAAGTGCTTTAACAGGAAATGTCTTGTGATTTAAAATACACTTAATTTTATGGGTCCAATACTTTATTAGAAGAAAAAGGAGGTGACATAAAAGTCACCAAAGTCTTGAGAGTCGTTTTTAGTCGTCATATTAATAACAATAACATTAATAATAATAATAGTAATAGTACTAAATTTGTTTATATGCAAGCGCTTAATTAAGGTAACAGTTTCTTGCTTATATCTCGAAAACAGTTACTCCTATCAATTTTTAACTTTTTTTCAAAATTCAAGCTGATAAAATTTCCCACAAAATAGTTATTTGCATTTTTCTTGTAGGACCAACCATAAGCGCGTTATAGAGTTGGATATAAATAATCTTTAACAAAAATTTGCTTTAAAATAAAATGTTTGAAAAACCGAAACTAAACTAAATTAATTAAGACTAACACTTTCGTAGAGGAAAAAGGTGAAGACATAAAAGTCACCAAAGTCTTGAGAGTCGTTTTTAATCGTCATATTAATAACAATAACATTAATAATAATAATACTAATATTACTAAATTTGCTTATATGCAAGCGCTTAATTAAGGTAACAGTTTCTTGCTTATATTTCGAAAACAGTTACTCCTATCAATTTTTATCTTTTTACTAAAATTAAAACTGATAAAATTTCCTACAAAATAGTTATTTGCATTTTTTATGTAGGACTAACCATAAGCGAGATATAAGTTTGAAAATAATTAATATTTAAAAAAAAAGTGCTTTAACAGAAAATGCCTTTTGATTTAAAATACACTTAATTTATTGGGTCCAATACTTTATTAGAAGAAAAAGGAGGTGACATAAAAGTTACTGAAGTCTTCAGAGTCGTTTTTAAATGATGCATTTTCGTCTTTGTCTCAAACATTGAAAACTGAATTACATTTTTGTTTAGTAACTGTAACAGTTTTCACTTTGGTTTTTTGCTTATATCTCGAAAACAATTACTCCTATCAATTTTTATCTTTCTTTCAAAATTAAAGCTGATAAAATTTCCTACAAAATAGTTATGTGCATTTCTTTTGTAAGACTAACCATAAGCGAGTTATAGAGTTGGATATAAATAATCTTTAACAAAAATTTGCTTTAAAATAAAATGTTTGAAAAACCTAAATTAAACTAAATTAATTGAGTCTAACACTTTAGTATAGGAAAAAGGAGAAAACATAAAAGGCACCAAAGTCTTCAGAGTCGTTTTTGGTCGTCATATTAATAACAATAACATTAATAATAATAATACTAATAGTACTAAATTTGCTTATATGCAAGCGCTTTATTAAGGTAACAGTTTTTTGGTTTCTTGCTTATATCTCGAAAACAGTTACTCCTATCAAATTTTATCTTTTAACTAAAATTAAAGCTGATAAAATTTCTTACAAAATAGTTATTTGCATTTTTCTTGTAGGACCAAGTATAAGCGAGTTATAAAGATGGATATAAATAATATTTAACAAAAATTTGCTTTAAAATAAAATGTTGGAAATACTGAAATTAAACTAAATTAATTGTGTCTAACACTTTAGTGGAGGAAAAAGGAGGACACATAAAAGTCACTAAAGGTTTCAGAGACGTCTTTAATCGTCATACTAATAACAATAACATTAATAATAATAATACTAATAGTACTAAATTTGCTTGTATGCAAACGCTTGATTAAGGTGACAGTTTTTTGGTTTCTTGCTTATATCTCGAAAACAGTTACTCCTATCAATTTTTATCTTTTTACTAAAATTAAAGCTGATAAAAATTTTCCTACAAAATAGTTTTTTGCATTTTTCATGTAGGACTAACCATAAGCGAGATATAAGTTTGAAAATAATCAATATTTAAAAAAAAAGTGCTTTAACAAAAAATGTCTTGTGATTTAAAATACACTTAATTTATTGGGTCCAATACTTTATTAGAAGAAAAAGAAGGTGACTTAAAAGTCACTGAAATCTTCCGAGTCGTTTTTAAATGCTGCATTTTCGTCTACGTCTCAAACATTGAAAACTGAATTACATTTTTGTTCAGTAACAGTTACAGTTTTCTTATTGGTTTTTTGCTTATATCTCGAAAACAGTTACTCCTATCAATTTTTATCTTTTTTTCAAAATTCAAGCTGATAAAATTTCCTACAAAATAGTTATTTGCATTTTTTTTGTAGGGCCAACCATAAGCGAGTTATAGAGTTGGAAATAAATAATCTTTAACAAAAATTTGCTTTAAAATTAAATGATTGAAAAACCGAAATTAAACTAAATTAATTAAGACTAACACTTTAGTGGAGGAAAAAGGAGAAGACATAAAAGTCACCAAAGTCTTGAGAGTCGTTTTTAGTCGTCATATTAATAACAATAACATTAATAATAATAATACTAATATTACTAAATTTGCTTATATGCAAGCGCTTAATTAAGGTAACAGTTTCTTGCTTATATCTCGAAAACAGTTCCTTCTATCAATTTTTATTTTTTTACTAAAATTAAAGCTGATAAAATTTCCTACAAAATAGTTATTTGCATTTTTCTTGTAGGACCAAGTATAAGCGAGTTATAAAGATGGATATAAATAATATTTAACAAAAATTTGCTTTAAAATAAAATGTTTGAAAAACCTAAATTAAACTAAATTAATTGAGTCTAACACTTTAGTATAGGAAAAAGGAGAAAACATAAAAGTCACCAAAGTCTTCAGAGTCGTTTTTGGTCGTCATATTAATAACAATAACATTAATAATAATAATACTAATAGTACTAAATTTGCTTATATGCAAGCGCTTTATTAAGGTAACAGTTTTTTGGTTTCTTGCTTATATCTCGAAAACAGTTACTCCTATCAATTTTTATCTTTTTACTAAAATTAAAGCTGATAAAATTTCCTACAAAATAGTTATTAGCATTTTTCTTGTAGGACCAAGTATAAGCGAGTTATAAAGATGGATATAAATAATATTTAACAAAAATTTGCTTTAAAATAAAATGTTTGAAATACTGAAATTAAACTAAATTAATTGTGTCTAACACTTTAGTAGAGGAAAAAGGAGAAGACATAAAAGTCACTAAAGGTTTCAGAGTCGTCTTTAATCGTCATACTAATAACAATAACATTAATAATAATAAAACTAATAGTACTAAATTTGCTTGTATGCAAACGCTTAATTAAGGTGACAGTTTTTTGGTTTCTTGCTTAAATCTCGAAAACAGTTACTCCTATCAATTTTTATCTTTTTACTAAAATTAAAGCTGATAAAAATTTTCCTACAAAATAGTTTTTTGCATTTTTCATGTAGGACTAACCATAAGCGAGATATAAGTTTGAAAATAATCAATATTTAAAAACAAAGTGCTTTAACAAAAAATGTCTTGTGATTTAAAATACACTTAATTTATTGGGTCCAATACTTTATTAAAAGAAAAAGAAGGTGACTTAAAAGTCACTGAAGTCTTCAGAGTCGTTTTTAAATGATGCATTTTCGTCTACGTCTCAAACATTGAAAACTGAATTACATTTTTGTTCAGTAACTGTTACAGTTTTCAATTTGGTTTTTTGCTTATATCTCGAAAACAGTTACTCCTATCAATTTTTATCTTTTTACTAAAATTAAAGCTGATAAAATTTCCTACAAAATAGTTATTTCCATTTTTCTTGTAGGATCAAGTATAAGCGAGTTATAAAGATGGATATAAATAATATTTAACAAAAATTTGCTTTAAAATAAAATGTTTGAAATACTGAAATTGAACTAAATTAATTGTGTCTAACACTTAAGTAAAGGAAAAAGGAGGAGACATAAAAGTCACTAAAGGTTTCAGAGTCGTCTTTAATCGTCATACCAATAACAATAACATTAATAATAATAATACTAATAGTAGTAAATTTGCTTGTATGCAAACGCTTAATTAAGGTGACAGTTTTTTGGTTTCTTGCTTATATCTCGAAAACAGTTACTCCTATCAATTTTTATTTTTTACTAAAATTAAAGCTGATAAAATTTCCTACAAAATAGTTTATTGCATTTTTCATGTAGGACTAACCATAAGCGAGATATAAGTTTGAAAATAATCAAAATTAAAAAAAAAAGTGCTTTAACAAAAAATGTCTTGTGATTTAAAATACACTTAATTTATTGGGTCCAATACTTTATTAGAAGAAAAAGGAGGTGACTTAAAAGTCACTGAAGTCTTCAGAGTCGTTTTTAAATGCTGCATTTTCGTCTACGTCTCAAACATTGAAAACTGAATTACATTTTTGTTCAGTAACAGTTACAGTTTTCTTATTGGTTTTTTGCTTATATCTCGAAAACTGTTACTCCTACCAATTTTTATCTTTTTTTCAAAATTCAAGCTGATAAAATTTCCTACAAAATAGTTATTTGCATTTTTCTTGTAGGACCAACCATAAGCGAGTTATAGAGTTGGATATAAATAATCTTTAACAAAAATTTGCTTTAAAATAAAATGTTTGAAAAACCGAAATTAAACTAAATTAATTAAGACTAACACTTTAGTAGAGGAAAAAGGAGAAGACATAAAAGTCACCAAAGTCTTGAGAGTCGTTTTTAGTCGTCATATTAATAACAATAACATTAATAATAACAATACTAATATTACTAAATTTGCTTATATGCAAGCGCTTAATTAAGGTAACAGTTTCTTGCTTATATCTCGAAAACAGTTCCTTCTATCAATTTTTATTTTTTTACTAAAATTAAAGCTGATAAAATTTCCTACAAAATAGTTATTTGCATTTTTCTTGTAGGACCAAGTATAAGCGAGTTATAAAGATGGATATAAATAATATTTAACAAAAATTTGCTTTAAAATAAAATGTTTGAAAAACCTAAATTAAACTAAATTAATTGAGTCTAACACTTTAGTATAGGAAAAAGGAGAAAACATAAAAGTCACCAAAGTCTTCAGAGTCGTTTTTGGTTGTCATATAAATAACAATAACATTAATAATAATAATACTAATAGTACTAAATTTGCTTATATGCAAGCGCTTTATTAAGGTAACAGTTTTTTGGTTTCTTGCTTATATCTCGAAAACAGTTACTCCTATCAATTTTTATCTTTTTACTAAAATTAAAGCTGATAAAATTTCTTACAAAATAGTTATTTGCATTTTTCTTGTAGGACCAAGTATAAGCGAGTTATAAAGATGGATATAAATAATATTTAACAAAAATTTGCTTTAAAATAAAATGTTTGAAATACTGAAATTAAACTAAATTAATTGTGTCTAACACTTTAGTGGAGGAAAAAGGAGGACACATAAAAGTTACTAAAGGTTTCAGAGACGTCTTTAATCGTCATACTAATAACAATAACATTAATAATAATAATACTAATAGTACTAAATTTGCTTGTATGCAAACGCTTAATTAAGGTGACAGTTTTTTGGTTTCTTGCTTATATCTCGAAAACAGTTACTCCTATCAATTTTTATCTTTTTACTAAAATTAAAGCTGATAAAATTTTCTACAAAATAGTTTTTTGCATTTTTCATGTAGGACTAACCATAAGCGAGATGTAAGTTTGAAAATAATCAATATTTAAAAAAAAAGTGCTTTAACAAAAAATGTCTTGTGATTTAAAATACACTTAATTTATTGGGTCCAATACTTTATTAGAAGAAAAAGAAGGTGACTTAAAAGTCACTGAAGTCTTCAGAGTCGTTTTTAAATGCTGCATTTTCGTCTACGTCTCAAACATTGAAAACTGTATTTCATTTTTGTTCAGTAACAGTTACAGTTTTCTTATTGGTTTTTTGCTTATATCTCGAAAACAGTTACTCCTATCAATTTTTATTTTTTTTTCAAAATTCAAGCTGATAAAATTTCCTACAAAATAGTTATTTGCATTTTTCTTGTAGGACCAACCATAAGCGAGTTATAGAGTTGGATATAAATAATCTTTAACAAAAATTTGCTTTAAAATAAAATGTTTGAAAAACCGAAATTAAACTAAATTAATTAAGACTAACACTTTAGTGGAGGAAAAAGGAGAAGACATAAAAGTCACCAAAGTCTTGAGAGTCGTTTTTAGTCGTCATATTAATAACAATAACATTAATAATAATAATACTAATATTACTAAATTTGCTTATATGCAAGCGCTTAATTAAGGTAACAGTTTCTTGCTTATATCTCGAAAACAGTTCCTTCTATCAATTTTTATTTTTTTACTAAAATTAAAGCTGATAAAATTTCCTACAAAATAGTTATTTGCATTTTTCTTGTAGGACCAAGTATAAGCGAGTTATAAAGATGGATATAAATAATATTTAACAAAAATTTGCTTTAAAATAAAATGTTTGAAAAACCTAAATTAAACTAAATTAATTGAGTCTAACACTTTAGTATAGGAAAAAGGAGAAAACATAAAAGTCACCAAAGTCTTGAGAGTCGTTTTTAGTCGTCATATTAATAACAATAACATTAATAATAATAATACTAATACTACTAAATTTGCTTATATGCAAGCGCTTAATTAAGGTAACAGTTTCTTGCTTATATCTCGAAAACAGTTACTCCTATCAATTTTTATTTTTTTACTAAAATTTAAGCTGATAAAATTTCCTACAAAATAGTTATTTGCATTTTTCTTGTAGGACCAAGTATAAGCGAGTTATAAAGATGGATATAAATAATATTTAACAAAAATTTGCTTTAAAATAAAATGTTTGAAAAACCTAAATTAAACTAAATTAATTGAGTCTAACACTTTAGTATAGGAAAAAGGAGAAAACATAAAAGTCACCAAAGTCTTCAGAGTCGTTTTTGGTCGTCATATTAATAACAATAACATTAATAATAATAATACTAATAGTACTAAATTTGCTTATATGCAAGCGCTTTATTAAGGTAACAGTTTTTTGGTTTCTTGCTTATATCTCGAAAACAGTTACTCCTATCAATTTTTATCTTTTTACTAAAATTAAAGCTGATAAAATTTCCTACAAAATAGTTATTTGCATTTTTCATGTAGGGCTAACCATAAGCGAGATATAAGTTTGAAAATAATTAATATTTAAAAAAAAAGTGCTTTAACAGAAAATGTCTTGTATTTTAAAATACACTTAATTTATTGGGTCCAATACTTTATTAGAAGAAAAAGGAGGTGACATAAAAGTTACTGAAGTCTTCAGAGTCGTTTTTAAATGATGCATTTCCGTCTTCGTCTCAAACATTGAAAACTGAATTACATTTTTGTTCAGTAACTGTAACAGTTTTCACTTTGGTTTTTTGCTTATATCTCGAAAACAATTACTCCTATCAATTTTTATCTTTCTTTCAAAATTAAAGCTGATAAAATTTCATACAAAATAGTTATTTGCATTTCTTTTGTAAGACCAACCATAAGCGAGTTATAGAGTTGGATATAAATAATCTTTAACAAAAATTTGCTTTAAAATAAAATGTTTGAAAAACCTAAATTAAACTAAATTAATTGAGTCTAACACTTTAGTATAGGAAAAAGGAGAAGACATAAAAGTCACCAAAGTCTTCAGAGTCGTTTTTGGTCGTCATATTAATAACAATAACATTAATAATAATAATACAAATAGTACAAAATTTGCTTATATGCAAACGCTTAATTAAGGTAACAGTTTTTTGGATTCTTGCTTATATCTCGAAAACAGTTACTTCTATCAATTTTTATCTTTTAACTAAAATTAAAGCTGATAAAATTTCCTACAAAATAGTTATTTGCATTTTTCATGTAGGACTAACCATAAGCAAGATATAAGTTTGAAAGTAATTAATATTTAAAAAAAAAGTGCTTTAACAGGAAATGTCTTGTGATTTAAAATACACTTAATTTTATGGGCCCAATACTTTATTAGAAGAAAAAGGAGAAGACATAAAAGTCACCAAAGTCTTGAGAGTCGTTTTTAGTCGTCATATTAATAACAATAACATTAATAATAATAATACTAATAGTACTAAATTTGCTTATATGCAAGCGCTTAATTAAGGTAACAGTTTCTTGCTTATATCTCGAAAACAGTTACTCCTATCAATTTTTATTTTTTTACTAAAATTAAAGCTGATAAAATTTCCTACAAAATAGTTATTTGCATTTTTTATGTAAGACTAACCATAAGCGAGATATATGTTTGAAAATAATTAATATTTTAAAAAAAAGTGCTTTAACAGAAAATGTTTTGTGATTTAAAATACACTTAATTTATAAGGTCTAATACTTTATTAGAAGAAAAAGGAGGTGACATATAAGTCACTAAAGTCTTCAGAGTCGATTTTAAATGCTGCATTTTCGTCTTCGTCTCAAACATTGAAAACTGAGTTACATTTTTGTTCAGTAACAGTTTCAGTTTTCTTATTGGTTTTTTGCTTATATCTCGAAAACAGTTACTTCTATCAATTTTTATCTTTCATTCAAAATTAAAGCTGATAAAATTTCCTACAAAATAGTTATGTGCATTTCTTTTGTAAGACCAACCATAAGCGAGTTATAGAGTTGGATATAAATAATCTTTAACAAAAATTTGCTTTAAAATAAAATGTTTGAAAAACCTAAATTAAACTAAATTAATTGAGTCTAACACTTTAGTATAGGAAAAAGGAGAAAACATAAAAGTCACCAAAGTCTTCAGAGTCGTTTTTGGTCGTCATATTAATAACAATAACATTAATAATAATAATACTAATAGTACTAAATTTGCTTATATGCAAGCGCTTTATTAAGGTAACAGTTTTTTGGTTTCTTGCTTATATCTCGAAAACAGTTACTCCTATCAATTTTTATCTTTTTACTAAAATTAAAGCTGATAACATTTCCTACAAAATAGTTATTTGCATTTTTCTTGTAGGACCAAGTATAAGCGAGTTATAAAGATGGATATAAATAATATTTAACAAAAATTTGCTTTAAAATAAAATGTTTGAAATACTGAAATAGAACTAAATTAATTGTGTCTAACACTTAAGTAGAGGAAAAAGGAGGAGACATAAAAGTCACTAAAGGTTTCAGAGTCGTCTTTAATCGTCATACTAATAACAATAACATTAATAATAATAATACTAATAGTAGTAAATTTGCTTGTATGCAAACGCTTAATTAAGGTGACAGTTTTTTGGTTTCTTGCTTATATCTCGAAAACAGTTACTTCTATCAATTTTTATCTTTTTACTAAAATTAAAGCTGATAAAATTTCCTACAAAATAGTTTTTTGCATTTTTCATGTAGGACTAACCATAAGCGAGATATAAGTTTGAAAATAATCAATATTTAAAAAAAAAGTGCTTTAACAAAAAATGTCTTGTGATTTAAAATACACTTAATTTATTGGGTCCAATACTTTATTAGAAGAAAAAGGAGGTGACTTAAAAATCACTGAAGTCTTCAGAGTCGTTTTTAAATGCTGCATTTTCGTCTACGTCTCAAACATTGAAAACTGAATTACATTTTTGTTCAGTAACAGTTACAGTTTTCTTATTGGTTTTTTGCTTATATCTCGAAAACAGTTACTCCTATCAATTTTTATCTTTTTTTCAAAATTCAAGCTGAGAAAATTTCCTACAAAATAGTTATTTGCATTTTTCTTGTAGGACCAACCATAAGCGAGTTATAGAGTTGGATATAAATAATATTTAAAAAAATTTGCTTTAAAATAAAATGTTTGAAAAACCGAAATTAAACTAAATTAATTAAGACTAACACTTTAGTAGAGGAAAAAGGAGAAGACATAAAAGTCACCAAAGTCTTGAGAGTCGTTTTTAGTCGTCATATTAATAACAATAACATTAATAATAATAATACTAATATTACTAAATTTGCTTATATGCAAGCGCTTAATTAAGGTAACAGTTTCTTGCTTATATCTCGAAAACAGTTCCTTCTATCAATTTTTATTTTTTTACTAAAATTAAAGCTGATAAAATTTCCTACAAAATAGTTATTTGCATTTTTCTTGTAGGACCAAGTATAAGCGAGTTATAAAGATGGATATAAATAATATTTAACAAAAATTTGCTTTAAAATAAAATGTTTGAAAAACCTAAATTAAACTAAATTAATTGAGTCTAACACTTTAGTATAGGAAAAAGGAGAAACCATAAGAGTCACCAAAGTCTTCAGAGTCGTTTTTGGTTGTCATATTAATAACAATAACATTAATAATAATAATACTAATAGTACTAAATTTGCTTATATGCAAGCGCTTTATTAAGGTAACAGTTTTTTGGTTTCTTGCTTATATCTCAAAAACAGTTACTCCTATCAATTTTTATCTTTTTACTAAAATTAAATCTGATAAAATTTCCTACAAAATAGTTATTTGCATTTTTCTTGTAGGACCAAGTATACGCAAGTTATAAAGATGGATATAAATAATATTTAACAAAAATTTGCTTTAAAATAAAATGTTTGAAATACTGAAATTAAACTAAATTTATTGTGTCTAACACTTTAGTGGAGGAAAAAGGAGGACACATTAAAGTCACTAAAGGTTTCAGAGACGTCTTTAATCGTCATACTAATAACAATAACATTAATAATAATAATACTAATAGTACTAAATTTGCTTGTATGCAAACGCTTAATTAAGGTGACAGTTTTTTGGTATCTTGCTTATATCTCGAAAACAGTTACTCCTATCAATTTTTATCTTTATACTAAAATTAAAGCTGATAAAATTTCCTACAAAATAGTTTTTTGCATTTTTCATGTAGGACTAACCATAAGCGAGATATAAGTTTGAAAGTAATTAATATTTAAAAAAAAAGTGCTTTAACAGAAAATGTCTTGTGATTTAAAATACACTTAATTTTATGGGTCCAATACTTTATTAGAAGAAAAAGGAGGTGACATAAAAGTCACCAAAGTCTTGAGAGTCGTTTTTAGTCGTCATATTAATAACAATAACATTAATAATAATAATACTAATAGTACTAAATTTGCTTATATGCAAGCGCTTAATTAAGGTAACAGTTTCTTGCTTATATCTCGAAAACAGTTACTCCTATCAATTTTTATCTTTATACTAAAATTAAAGCTGATAAAATTTCCTACAAAATAGTTTTTTGCATTTTTCATGTAGGACTAACCATAAGCGAGATATAAGTTTGAAAGTAATTAATATTTAAAAAAAAAGTGCTTTAACAGAAAATGTCTTGTGATTTAAAATACACTTAATTTTATGGGTCCAATACTTTATTAGAAGAAAAAGGAGGTGACATAAAAGTCACCAAAGTCTTGAGAGTCGTTTTTAGTCGTCATATTAATAACAATAACATTAATAATAATAATACTAATAGTACTAAATTTGCTTATATGCAAGCGCTTAATTAAGGTAACAGTTTCTTGCTTATATCTCGAAAACAGTTACTCCTATCAATTTTTATTTTTTTACTAAAATTAAAGCTGATAAAATTTCCTACAAAATAGTTATTTGCATTTTTTATGTAAGACTAACCATAAGCGAGATATATGTTTGAAAATAATTAATATTTTAAAAAAAAGTGCTTTAACAGAAAATGTTTTGTGATTTAAAATACACTTAATTTATAAGGTCCAATACTTTATTAGAAGAAAAAGGAGGTGACATATAAGTCACTAAAGTCTTCAGAGTCGATTTTAAATGCTGCATTTTCGTCTTCGTCTCAAACATTGAAAACTGAGTTACATTTTTGTTCAGTAACAGTTTCAGTTTTCTTATTGGTTTTTTGCTTATATCTCGAAAACAGTTACTTCTATCAATTTTTATCTTTCATTCAAAATTAAAGCTGATAAAATTTCCTACAAAATAGTTATGTGCATTTCTTTTGTAAGACCAACCATAAGCGAGTTATAGAGTTGGATATAAATAATCTTTAACAAAAATTTGCTTTAAAATAAAATGTTTGAAAAACCTAAATTAAACTAAATTAATTGAGTCTAACACTTTAGTATAGGAAAAAGGAGAAAACATAAAAGTCACCAAAGTCTTCAGAGTCGTTTTTGGTCGTCATATTAATAACAATATCATTAATAATAATAATACTAATAGTACTAAATTTGCTTATATGCAAGCGCTTTATTAAGGTAACAGTTTTTTGGTTTCTTGCTTATATCTCGAAAACAGTTACTCCTATCAATTTTTATCTTTTTACTAAAATTAAAGCTGATAAAATTTCCTACAAAATAGTTATTTGCATTTTTCTTGTAGGACCAAGTATAAGCGAGTTATAAAGGTGGATATTAATAATATTTAACAAAAATTTGCTTTAAAATAAAATGTTTGAAAAACCTAAATTAAACTAAATTAATTGAGTCTAACACTTTAGTATAGGAAAAAGGAGAAAACACAAAAGTCACCAAAGTCTTCAGAGTCGTTTTTGGTCGTCATATTAATCACAATAACATTAATAATAATAATACTAATAGTACTAAATTTGCTTATATGCAAGCGCTTTATTAAGGTAACAGTTTTTTGGTTTCTTGCTTATGTCTCGAAAACAGTTACTCCTATCAATTTTTATCTTTTTACTAAAATTAAAGCTGATAAAATTTCCTACAAAATAGTTATTTGCATTTTTCATGTAGGGCTAACCATAAGCGAGATATAAGTTTGAAAATAATTAATATTTAAAAAAAAAGTGCTTTAACAGAAAATGTCTTGTGATTTAAAATACACTTAATTTATTGGGTCCAATACTTTATTAGAAGAAAAAGGAGGTGACATAAAAGTTACTGAAGTCTTCAAAGTCGTTTTTAAATGATGCATTTCCGTCTTCGTCTCAAACATTGAAAACTGAATTACATTTTTGTTCAGTAACTGTAACAGTTTTCACTTTGGTTTTTTGCTTATATCTCGAAAACAATTACTCCTATCAATTTTTATCTTTCTTTCAAAATTAAAGCTGATAAAATTTTCTACAAAATAGTTATTTGCATTTCTTTTGTAAGACCAACCATAAGCGAGTTATAGAGTTGGATATAAATAATCTTTAACAAAAATTTGCTTTAAAATAAAATGTTTGAAAAACCTAAATTAAACTAAATTAACTGAGTCTAACACTTTAGTATAGGAAAAAGGAGAAGACATAAAAGTCACCAAAGTCTTCAGTGTCGTTTTTGGTCGTCATAATAATAACAATAACATTAATAATAATAATACAAATAGTACTAAATTTGCTTATATGCAAACGCTTAATTAAGGTAACAGTTTTTTGGTTTCTTGCTTATATCTCGAAAACAGTTACTTCTATCAATTTTTATCTTTTAACTAAAATTAAAGCTGATAAAATTTCCTACAAAATAGTTATTTGCATTTTTCATGTAGGACTAACCATAAGCGAGATATAAGTTTGAAAATAATTAATATTTAAAAAAAAAGTGCTTTAACAGAAAATGTCTTGTGATTTAAAATACACTTAATTTTATGGGTCCAATACTTTATTAGAAGCAAAAGGAGGTGACATAAAAGTCACCAAAGTCTTGAGAGTCGTTTTTAGTCGTCATATTAATAACAATAACATTAATAATAATAATACTAATAGTACTAAATTTGCTTATATGCAAGCTCTTAATTAAGGTAACAGATTCTTGCTTATATCTCGAAAACAGTTACTCCTATCAATTTTTATTTTTTTACTAAAATTAAAGCTGATAAAATTTCCTACAAAATAGTTATTTGCATTTTTTATGTAAGACTAACCATAAGCGAGATATAAGTTTGAAAATAATTAATATTTTAAAAAAAAGTGCTTTAACAGAAAATGTTTTGTGATTTAAAATACACTTAATTTATAAGGTCCAATACTTTATTAGAAGAAAAAGGAGGTGACATATAAGTCACTAAAGTCTTCAGAGTCGATTTTAAATGCTGCATTTTCGTCTTCGTCTCAAACATTGAAAACTGAGTTACATTTTTGTTCAGTAACAGTTTCAGTTTTCTTATTGGTTTTTTGCTTATATCTCGAAAACAGTTACTCCTATCAATTTTTATCTTTTTTTCAAAATTAAAGCTTATAAAATTTCCTACAAAATAGTTATTTTTATTTTTCTTGTAGGACCAACCATAAGCGAGTTATAGAGTTGGATATAAATAATATTTAACAAAAACTTGCTTTAAAATAAAATGTTTGAAAAACTAAAATTAAACTAAATTAATTGTGTCTAACACTTTAGTAGAGGAAAATAGAGAAGACATTAAAGTCACTAAAGGTTTCAGAGTCGCCTTTAGTCGTCATATTAATAACAATAACATTAATAATAATAATACTAATAGTACTAAATTTGCTTATATGCAAGCGCTTAATTAAGGTAACAGTTTCTTGCTTATATCTCGAAAACAGTTACTTATATCAATTTTTATCTTTTTACTAAAATTAAAGCTGATAAAATTTCCTACAAAATAGTTATTTGCATTTTTCATGTTAGACTAACCATAAGCGAGATATAAGGTTAAAAATTATTAATATTTAAAAAAAAAGTGCTTTAACAGAAAATGTCTTGTGATTTAAAATACACTTAATTTATTGGGTCCAATACTTTATTAGAAGAAAAAGGAGGTGACATAAAAGTCGCTGAAGTCTTCAGAGTCGTTTTTAAATGCTGCATTTTCGTCTTCGTCTCAAACATTGAAAACTGAATTACATTTTTGTTCAGTAACTGTAACAGTTTTCACTTTGGTTTTTTGCTTATATCTCGAAAACAGTTACTTCTATCAATTTTTATTTTTCATTCAAAATTAAAGCTGATAAAATTTCCTACAAAATAGTTATTTGCATTTTTCTTGTAGGACTAACCATAAGCGAGTTATAGAGTTGGATTTAAATAATATTTAACAAAAATTTGCTTTAAAATAAAATGTTTGAAAAACTGAAATTAAACTAAATTAATTGTGTCTAACACTTTAGTAGTGGAAAAAGGAGAAGACATAAAAGTCACTGAAGTTTTTAGAGTCGTTTGTAAATGCTGCATTTTCGCCTTCGACGACAGTTACTGAACAAAAATGTAATTCAGTTTTCAATGTTTGAGACGAAGACGAAAATGCAGCATTTACTGTCACCTCCTTTTTCTTCTAATTAAGTATTGGACCCAACAAATTAAGTGTATTTTAAATCACAAGACATTTTCTGTTAAAACTCATTTTTAATTATTAATTATTTTCAAACTTATATCTCGCTTATGGTTAGTTCTACATGAAAAATGCAAATAACTATTTTGTAGGAAATTTTATCTCCTTTAATTTTGGTGAAATGGCAAAAATTGATAGGAGTAACTGTTTTCGAGATATAAGCAAAAAACAAAAAAACTGTTACCTTAATTAAGCGCTTGCATATAAGCAAATTTAGTACTACTAGTATTGTTATTATAAATGTTATTGTTATTAATATGACGACTAAAGACAACTCTAAGACTTTAGTGACTTTTATGTCTCCTCCTTTTTCCTCTACTAAAGTGTTACACACAATTAATTTAGTTCAATTTCAGTTTTTCAAACATTTTATTTTAAAGCAAATTTTTGTTAAATATTAAAAACTATAAAATGGCTTAGATTGCCTAAAAACACAGATCACACATGATCTTTTGCATAGAAATGAGAAAACGCTCATGTAACACAAAATAAGCTCCATTTTTCCTTATTAAAAGTATTATTATTATTATTACTTTTATTAATATTACTATTATTTTTATTATTATTATTATTATTATTATTATTATTATTATTATTATTATTATTAATATTATTATTATTATTATTAATATTAAAATTATTATTTTTATTATTATTATTATTATTATTAGTAACTTTTGTATAGTAAATGTTTTTATACCAGTTTTAAAATGAGTTATTAATTTTAGACAATTTCTTGCCTAAAAACACAGATCACAGATGATCTCTTGCATAGAAATGAGAAAACGCTCATATAACACAAAATAAGCTTCATTTTTGCTTAGAAAACTAAGCTTATTTTTATTACTACTATTATTATTATTTTTATTATTATTATTACTATTATTATTATTATTATTATTATTAATTTTATTATTACATTGGTTACTATTACTATTATTATTATTATTATTATTATTATTATTATTATTATTATTAACTTTTGTATAGTAAATGTTTTTATACCAGTTTTAAAATGAGTTATTAATTTTAGACAATTTCTTGCCTAAAAACAGATCACAGATGATTTCTTGCATAGAAATTAGAAAACGCTCATATAACACACAAAATAAGTTTCATTTTTGCTTAGAAAACTAAGCTTACTTTTATTACTATTATTACTTTTATTATTATTATTATTATTATTATTATTATTATTATTAATATTATTATTATTATTATTATTATTATTATTATTATTATTATTAAAAAATTATATTAAACAGACAGAAAACGTCGTATTCTGACACAAAAAAACGAATTACGTTATAGACTTGACGAGAGCGGCGTATCTCGGACTCTTATAGGGTCAAAATGTATCTGTTTGGATTAAAACAAATTATTTTTGTTGTCTCTCAGTCTGAATTGTTCATCAGTTCAAACAAAAACGGCTTATTTTAGACGATCTTTTCTTTGAACAAGAAAACTTACATCGAACAGACTAAAAACGTATTAATCTGGCATAAAAGAGCAATTTATGTATCACTTTGAATAAAGGCAGCTAATCCTATTCGTTTCATTGCTTAAAATAGACAAAATTGTTAATAAATCTAACAAAAACGCTGTATTCTAGCACAAAATACTAATTACATTATAGTTTCGACGAGAATAGCTTATTTGGAATGATTCTATGCTTTCAAACGAGTAAATTTTTATTAAACAGATGCCAAACATCATGTTTTGTCCTATAAAAACATTTTATATTGCAGTTTGTATTAAAACAAAATATTTTTGTTGATTCTTTGTTAGAAGCAGCAAACCTAACATTAAAGAATCAGAAAACTTTGTATTCGGACACAAACCACCGAATTTTGCATCAGTTTAGACAAAAACGGTTGATTTTCGACAATATTTTCTTTGAATAAGAAAACTTATATCAAACTGACTAAAAACGTCTTATTTTAGCACAAAACAAAAGATTTGCGTTATAGTCTTAACGAGAGCTGTTAATTTCAAACGGTTCTATGCTTTGAAACGAGTAAACTTTCACTGAACAGAGAAAAAACATCTTATTTCGCCTTTTAAAAACGATTCATGCCACAGTTAGGATAAAAACCAATTATTTTCGTTAATTCATTGTTACAAACAAGAAACCTTACATCAAAGTAACTGAAAACCCCTTATTCAGGCACAGAAACGAGTAAACTTTTATAGGACAGATGCAAAATACCATATTACCACATAAACCGTTATTTCAAAGCAAAGTATTAGCTTTTGCACTTGTTCAATTAAAGTTTGCTTACTTCGGAGTATGTAATCGTCCGAAATAACTTTTTTTTGTCAAAACTATAACGTAATTTGTTTTTTGAGCTTGAATATAGAGTTTTCATTACGTTTTATAGTAGTTTACTCTACTCTAAGCATAGAATCAAACAGTGTAATCCGCTTTTGTTAAAACTGATACATAATTTGCTCTTATTTTCGAGAATAAGACGTTTTCAATATGTTTGATAAAATTTTTCTTGTTTATAGCAAGGAATCGTTTAAAATAAGCTGTATTTGCCTAAACTGAAACGTAATTCGATATTTGTGCATGGATACGAAGTTTTCAGTTTCTTTGACGTGAAATTTCTTGTTGCAAAAGGTAATAACTTGCTTTAAAACAACGCTTTATATGGTAATATGTGGTTTTGCATCTGCCCCATAAAAGTTCATTAGTTTGGAATCATAAAATCGTTTGAAATAAACAGTGCTGGTCAAAACTATAACGTAAATTATTTCTTTGAGACGAAATTTAAAGTTTTCATTAAGTTTTATACAAGTTTACTCTATTCTAAGTAAAGGAGTAATCAGGATAAATTGCTTTTATCTAGAGTAATATATAATTTGCAGTTTTCAGCCAGAATAAGACTGAATTAAGAATTAATCTTTTTAATGTAAGTTTTTGTATTCAAAACAAAGGATCGTCTAAAGCAAGCAGTTTTTTTCCAGACTGAAACGTAATTCGAATTTCTGTGCCTGAATAAGGGGTTTTTAGTTACTTTGATGTAAGGTTTCGTGTTTGTAAAAATGAATTAACGAAAATAATTGGTTTTTATCCTAACTGTGGCATGAATCTTTTTAAAAGACGAAATAAGATGTTTTTCCTCTGTTCAGAGAAAGTTTACTCGTTTCAAAGCATAGAACCGTTTGAAATTAACAGCTCTCGTTAAGGCTGTAACGCAGATCTTTTGTTTTGTGCTAAAATAAGACGTTTTTAGTCAGTTTGATATAAGTTTTCTTGTTCAAAGCAAAATATTGTCGAAAATCAACCGTTTTTGTCTAAACTGATACAAAATTCGGTGGTTTGTGTCCGAATACAAAGTTTTCAGATTCTTTAATGCTAGGTTTGCTGCTTCTAACAAAGAATCAACGAAAATATTTTGATTTAATACAAACTGCAATATAAAATGTCTTTATTGGACAAAACATGATGTTTGGCATCTGTTTAATAAAAATTTACTCGTTTGGAAGCATAGAATCATTCCAAATAAGCTATTCTCGTCGAAACTATAATGTAATTAGTATTTTGTGCTAGAATACAGCGTTTTTGTTAGATTTATTAACAATTTTGTCTATTTTAAGCAATAAAACGAATAGGATTAGCTGCCTTTATTCAAAGTGATACATAAATTGCTCTTTTATGCCAGATTAATACGTTTTTAGTCTGTTCGATGTAAGTTTTCTTGTTCAAAGCAAAATATTGTCGAAAATCAACCGTTTTTGTCTAAACTGATACAAAATTCGGTGGTTTGTGTCCGAATACAAAGTTTTCAGATTCTTAAATGTTAGGTTTGCTGCTTCTAACAAAGGATCAACGAAAATATTTTGTTTTAATACAAACTGCAATATAAAATGTCTTTATGTTTAATAAAAATTTACTCGTTTGGAAGCATAGAATCATTCCAAATTAGCTATTCTCGTCGAAACTATAATGTAATTAGTATTTGGTGCTAGAATACAGCGTTTTTGTTATGATTTATTAACAATTTTGTCTATTTTAAGCAATGAAACGAATAGGATTAGCTGCCTTTATCCAAAGTGATACATAAATTGCTTTTTTATGCCAGATTAATACGTTTTTAGTCTGTTCGATGTAAGTTTTCTTGTTCAAAGCAAAAAATCGTCTAAAATAAGCCGTTTTTGTTTAAACTGATGAACAATTTAGACTGAGAGACAACAAAAATAATTTGTTTTAATCCAAACTGATACTTTTTGACCCTATAAGAGTCCTATAAGAGTCCGAGATACGCCGTTCTCGTCAAGTCTATAAGGTAATTCGTTTTTTGTGTCAGAATACGACGTATAATAATAATAATAATAATAATAATAATAATAATAATAATAATAATAATAATAAAATTAATAATAGTAATAAAAGTAAGCTTAGTTTTCTAAGCAAAAATGAAGCTTATTTTGTGTGTTATATGAGCGTTTTCTCATTTCTATGCAAGAAATCATCTGTGATCTGTGTTTTTAGGCAAGAAATTGTCTAAAATTAATAACTCATTTTAAAACTGGTATAAACACATTTACTATACAAAAGTTAATAATAATAATAATAATAATAATAATAATAATAATAATAATAATAATAGTAATAATAATAATAATACTTTTAATAAGGAAAAATGACGCTTATTTTGTGTGTTACATGAGCGTTTTCTCATTTTTATGCAAAAGATCATGTGTGATCAGTGTTTTTAGGCAATCTAAGCAATTTTATAGATTTTAGGCAAGAAATTGTCTAAAATAAATCACTCATTTTAAAACTGGTATAAAAAAAACATTGACTACAAAAGTTATAATCGGTTTTTAATAATAATAATATTAATAATAATAATAATAATAATAATAATAATAATATTAATAATAATAATAGCAACAATATTAATAAAAATAATAGTAATAATAATAAAAATAATAATAATAGTAGTAATAAAAGTAAGCTTAGTTTTCTAAGCAAAAATGAAGCTTATTTTGTGTTATATGAGCGTTTTCTCATTTCTATGCAATAGATAATGTGTGATCTGTGTTTTTAGGCAATCTAAGCCATTTTATAGTTTTTAGGCAAGAAATTGGCTAAAATTAATCACTCATATTTTAAAACTGGTATAAAAACAATACTATACAAAAGTTATAATCGGTTTTTAATAATACCAATTATAATAATAATAATAATAATAATAATAATAATAATAATAATAACAATAATAATAATAGTAATAAAAGTAAGCTTAGTTTTCTAAGCAAAAATGAAGCTTATTTTGTGTGTTATATGAGTGTTTTCTCATTTCAATGCATGAAATCATCTGTGATCTGTGTTTTTAGGCAAGAAATTGTCTAAAATTAATAACTCATTTTAAAACTGGTATAAAAACATTTACTATACAAAAGTTAATAATAATATAAATAATAATAATAATAATATTAACAATAATAATAATAATAATAATAATAGTAATAGAAACAAAAGTAATAATAATATTAATACTTTTAATAAGGAAAAATAGAGCTTATTTTGTGTGTTACATGAGCGTTTTCTCATTTCTATGCAAAAGATCATGTGTGATTTGTGTTTTTAGGCAATCTAAGCCATTTTATAGTTTTTAATATTTAACAAAAGTTTGCTTTAAAATAAAATGTTTGAAAAACTGAAATTAAACAAAATTAATTGTGTCTAACACTTTAGTAGAGGAAAAAGGAGGAAACATAAAAGTCACTAAAGTCTTAAATGTAATACAGTTTTCAATGTTTAAGACGAAGACGAAAATGCAGCATTTACTGTCACTTTAATTTTAGTAAAAATTTTAGTAAAAAGATAAAAATTGATAGGAGTAACTGTTTTCGAGATATAAGCAAGAAACCAAAAAGCTGTTACCTTAATTAAGCGCTTGCATATAAGCAAATTTAGTACTAAAAACAACTCTAAAGACTTTGGTGACTTTTATGTCTTCTCCTTTTTCCTCTACTAAAGTGTTAGACCCAATTAATTTAGTTTAATATCGGTTTTTCAAACATTTTATTTTTAAGCAAATTTTTGTTAAAGATTATTTATATCCAACTCTATAACTCGCTTATGGTTGGTCCTACGAAAAAATGCAAATAACTAATTCGTAGGAAATTTTGTCAGCTTTAATTTTGAAAAAAAGTTAAAAATTGATAGGAGTAACTGTTTTCGAGATATAAGCAAGAAACCAAAAAACTGTTTCCTTAATTATGCGTTTGCATATAAGCAAATTTAGTACTATTAGTAGTATTATTATTAATGTTACTGTTATTAATATGACGACTAAAGACGACTCTGAAACATTTAGTGACTTTTATGTCTTCTCCTTTTTCCTCTACTAGAGTGTTAGACACAATTAATTTAGTTTAATTTCAGTTTTTCAAGGATTTTATTTTAAAGCAAATTTTTGTTAAAGATTATTTATATCCAACTCTATAACTCGCTTATGGTTGGTCTTACAACAGAAATGCAAATAACTATTTTGTAGGAAATTTTATCAGCTTTAATTTTGAATGAAAGATAAAAATTGATAGGAGTAACAGTTTTTGAGATATAAGCAAAAAACCAATAAGAAAACTGTAACTGTTACTGAAAGAAAATGTAATTCAGTTTTCAATGTTTGAGACGAAGACGAAAATGCAGCATTTAAAATCGACTCTGAAGACTTCAGTGACTTTTATGTCACCTCCTTTTTCTTTTAATAAAGTATTGAACCCATTAAATTAAGTGTATTTTAAATCACAAGACATTTTCTGTTAAAGAACTTTTTTTTTAAATATTAATTATTTTCAAACTTACATCTCGCTTATGGTTAGTCCTACATGAAAAATGCAAATTACTATTTTGTAGGAAATTTTATCAGCTTTAATTTTAGTAAAAAGATAAAAATTAATAGGAGTAACTGTTTTCGAGGTATAAGCAAGAAACCAAAAAACTGTTACCTTAATTATGCGCTTGCATATAAGAACTGTTACAGTTTTCACTTTGGTTTTTTGCTTATATCTCGAAAACAGTTACTCCTATAAATTTTTATCTTTCCTTTAAAATTATAGCTGATAAAATTTCCTACAAAATAGTTATTTGCATTTCTTTTGTAAGACCAACCATAAGCGAGTTATAGAGTTGGATATAAATAATCTTTAACAAAAATTTGCTTTAAAATAAAATGTTTGAAAAACCGAAATTAAACTAAATTAATTGTGTTTAACACTTAAGTAGAGGAAAAAGGAGAAGACATAAAAGTCACTAAAGGTTTCAGAGTCGTCTTTAATCGTCATACTAATAACAATAACATTAATAATAATAATACTAATAGTACTAAATTTGCTTGTATGCAAACGCTTAATTAAGGTGACAGTTTTTTGGTTTCTTGCTTATATCTCGAAAACAGTTACTCCTATCAATTTTTATCTTTTTACTAAAATTAATGCTGATAAAATTTCCTACAAAATAGTTATTTGCATTTTTTATGTAGGACTAACCATAAGCGAGATATAAGTTTGAAAATAATTAATATTTAAAAAAAAGTGCTTTAACAAAAAATGTCTTGTGATTTAAAATACACTTAATTTATTGAATCCAATACTTTATTAGAAGAAAAAGGAGGTGACTTAAAAGTCACTGAAGTCTTCAGAGTCGTTTTTAAATGCTGCATTTTCGTCTACGTCTCAAACATTGAAAACTGAATTACATTTTTGTTCAGTAACTGTTACAGTTTTCACTTTGGTTTTTTGTATATATCTCGAAAACAGTTACTCCTATAAATTTTTATCTTTTCTTCAAAATTAAAGCCGATAAAATTTCCTACAAAATAGTTTTATGCATTTTTTTTGTAGGACCAACCATAAGCGAGTTATAGAGATGGATATAAATAATCTTTAACAAAAATTTGCTTTAAAATAAAATGTTTGAAAAACCGAAATTAAACTAAATTAATTGGGTCCAACACTTTAGTAGAGGAAAAAGGAGGAGACGTAAAAGTCACCAAAGTCTTCAGAGTCGTTTTTAATCGTCATATTAATAACAATAACATTAATAATAATAATACTAATAGTACTAAATTTGCTTATATGCAAGCGCTATATTAAGGTAACAGTTTTTTGGTTTCTTGCTTATGTCTCGAAAACAGTTACTCCTATCAATTTTTATCTTTTTACTAAAATTAAAGCTGATAAAATTTCCTACAAAATAGTTATTTGCATTTTTCTTGTAGGACCAAGTATAAGCGAGTTATATAGATGGATATAAATAATATTTAACAAAAATTTGCTTTAAAATAAAATGTTTGAAATACTGAAATTAAACTAAATTAATTGTGTTTAACAC